>NW_007736921.1:0-558 GCF_000696425.1 Galeopterus variegatus
TAAGGATAATGTGTGATGAAAAAGGATGGGAGGAGACCTATGAGGAGGCTATTGCAGTAACCTGGGGGAGATATGATTTAAATGTAGATTAGGAAATTGACAGGGGGATTAGCATAAATTTGACAGTTGTAAGAAGTATTTAAGAAGTTGAGATGGCTCCTGCTGATTAAAGTTTAGAATCGAAGGGGAGGAAGTGGCAAAGCACAAATATGACATTTCTGGCTTGAGCAACTGAGTGGGCAGTTCTACTCAAGAGGGTCATACAAGCGTTTTACCATGCAAAAAATGGGTGGATCTCTACCAGGTAATGGTACAATTTCCATTAAAATATGCATGTGCGGTTCTAACAAATGTGATTTTCCCTTTCAATTCCAATCTGTGGAGGGGACAAAAATTACCTGGAGTATCATGTGCAAGGAGGCGAGCAAAGAGAAATGTCTCGAGGTTAATTAGTAGCTATAAAAAGAGCAAAAATTAACAGGCTTTAAAAAAATGTCGATGAGACCTTATAGAGAGATGGGGCAAACAAGTGGGCAATGTTGACCTGAGCATGGATCC
>NW_007736921.1:1003-2759 GCF_000696425.1 Galeopterus variegatus
TAGTATTTCCAGGTAAAACAATTTGTGAGAATATTTGGAGAGAAGTTTGGGAAGAATTTGTGCCAAATGGGTGAGGACACAAAAAGAAAAACCTGATCATTCCACTGAGTGGTTTGATCATAATCAGTGTCAGTAAGTAAAGTAGTGAATGGGGTGCCATCTCACAAATTAATAGCATTGACATTTCTGCCTACAAAACAATCTCGCCGGGAAACTCAACATCGTTCTGCAAGGGACTTGCATAAATTCGTAAGAAATCTTAGCAACTGTAGGGTCGGCTTCTTTAAAATAACTCAACCAGCAAGTGGCTGAGCCAGGATTTAAACCAGAATTTTCTTGCCCCAATATTCTACAATGTCACCAATGGCCAACAAAATTATTTTTTAAATTTTATTTTAAACATAATAGCATCTTAGGTAATAATGTCCTTAAAACTAGCTTGCTTCCAAATTAAATTTTTTTAACAACCCAGAAACTGCAACAAAAAATATTTTTCCATATATTTTAGATTGATAAGCTGCAATATATACATACATACATATACGCACACACATATATGTCACCCAATCTGTTATAGTTTACAGTCTACTCAATTTTTGATATTGCGCCATGTTGCTTATGGGTTTCTTATTCATGAAGTCCTAATTAGTTAAAAGAAATAGTGAAATATTAGAATATATCATAACACAAAAATGAGGTACCTAAGGGAATATCTTAGACTTTTAATTCAATTTAACTACTTTTTAGGCTTTTTTCTGTAGAAAAACTGTGTGAATCATTTTAACTTTAAAGGTTTTATTTATTTTTGTCTTTTTAGAAAACATGCAATTGCCCAATATACTGCTTATCAAAACCTGTCAGAATAATCCTGGTAATCTGTAAATGAACATACTTTCAATTTTAAATCAACTGAATACCACTTTAGTGAACTAAATGGAGACAGGTATTGGTGGTGTTTTTGTTTTGTTCATTAAAAGTGTCTAAACTTAATGGAAACAAACAAACAAAAAAAGAATTACTTCCATTCTCCTGGTCAGACTCCAAATGGAGTAATTACATTTTTGCCTCCTTCCAGTTTTTTTCGAGCTTCAGCTGTAGCTGCTATTTTTTCTCCATTTCTCTGCTAAACTACAGTGCAGGGTTTGTTTGCAAAATGTGAGGCAGTGAATTGTTTTACTCTCCAGAAAGAGGTGAGTCAAGGAGGAGGGGAAGTGTTAGGGTTACTCTTTATCTCTGCTTCTGGGAATATTATATGATTTAATCTTGCATATTTTATGTAAAAAACCAAAAGTGCTATTGTATAAGTAATGCCATTTTCCCTACATTATCATTATTTGCTTCCAGATGCTAGCTATGGTAAATGGATATAATGTAATACAAACATACGGTTTAATACATCTTTAATAAAATGATCAAATACATATCTATATAATCCATAAAATGCCAGACAGACACATGATTGAACAAATTGTAAAGTGTTTGTATAAATGCTTCTTAGACAAGCTTTTATTTTCCTTGGTATTTAGGGACTCCTTAACTATGAGCATTGTGAGACCTTGTAATGCATGGACATGTTTTTTAGTTTTTGTTTTTTAACATGGGGAATAGTGGATTAGGAAACCTGAGTCATCTTCAGTCCCCCAAATGATTTGTGATACTGTAACATCATGCTGTAAATATACTAAAGCTAACAATATGCAACCTGTGCCTCAACACGAAGGTGCATATGTGTTTACCAAAAAAATAGGTACGTGAA
>NW_007736921.1:3769-4979 GCF_000696425.1 Galeopterus variegatus
AAGGGTGATTGAAATTTGCTTTTAAATAAAGGAACAAATAAATAAAACTCTGATGTAGATTCCAGCCTCTTGTAAATTTACAATCAGAAAACTAGAGGCGGACCATGGTGTTCTACAGACAAGTGTCAAATAAGCTGTGAAAAAAGAAAAGAAAATGAAGGACTTGACAGGAAGGGAGAAAAGAGAGTACGTGAAAAAGCAAACCCACAAGTTTAATGATACAGAAATCTGGAACCACTTAGTCCAGGGGCAGATATTTCAAAACTCATATGTCTCAATAGGCCTTATGAGGGTACTTCAAAACATTCATGGACAAATAGAATTAAAAGATAATACATATCTTTCCATGAATGTTTTGAAGTAGTGTTGTATAGATGTCTCTGAAATAAACACAAAATAGAGGTGAAAGTGACTAAATTATGGAGAACTTTCAGGTCTCAAAAATATTTTTAATTCTACCACCCAAATAAGGACACCGATACAAGAAATGCGAGACATAGTAAGTTTTATATAGTTTCTTTCATTCTTCTACACATAACGGGTTATATTGGATAATGTCTGAAAACATCTTTTTCCAGTGTTTGTTCAAAATCAAAGAAATGTTTTGTGGAAAAAATGAGAAAAGAATTTCCCAGTGAATTCTTCTGCCAGGTGAGTTACCCTGCCCTGCACCCGCTAAGTTCCATTGGGTTCAATATTTCTCTTCCAAAATTCTCTGTATTCTTTTAATAATTGATGTAAGTATCTCCATGGATACAAATAGTATATATAATACAAATACTTGTCTACATCACTGAACTGCAAATTCCTAAAGAAGAGCCATAGGTCTGTTTTGGTACGACTACATCCTCTGTTCCTGGCCGTGTGGAGGATATAGAACAGTTATAGAAATGCACAGTGGCCAAATTTACACAACTTCAATTATCTTATCATTCTAATCCATAAAGTGAGATTGCTATGTTTGTTTACATTATTGTAAAGTAAATTTTCTATTGTGAATAGGTTGTTAACAAATATGATCATTTTGGGAGAATATATCAGTTGCTATTTGAATGTTAATGGCTATTAGCATTCAAATGAACAATAGGGAAGTGGTAAATAAGCAGCTAATTGAAAATGTTTGGATCAGAAAACCTTAGGAAACTTCAGTCTGCCACGTGATTTACCATGTGACATCATTCTGTAAATACACTAAAGGCAAAGGTATGAA
>NW_007736921.1:5845-16857 GCF_000696425.1 Galeopterus variegatus
TCTGCCACGTGATTTACCATGTGACATCATTCTGTAAATACACTAAAGGCAAAGGTATGAATAACCATGCTTCATCAATTTCACTCTTAGGTATATACTAAACAGAAATGTATACATATGTGCAACGAAAAATGTGTACATGAACATTCATAGAAAAAGATGTATGGAAGTTTGGATGAAATAGGAGAACACATTCTCAGGTTGGCCTAGACCAAGGTGGCTTCCTCCACCGTAATTCTGTGTAGTTTTTTCCCCCATGTTACTTACTTGCTGCAACAAATATTTGTTCTTTGTATAATTTACCCTGATCATTATTTTTCATGATTTGTAGAATCATTTCATTAAGCAGTGATTGAGTGTGAGATCTGAAGTCAAACATCTTGGGTTGAAATTTCATCTAATTCCCTACTGTGCTCACGAGCTGTGTAAGTTTAACCTCAGTGCCTCATTGTTTCATCTGAAAAATGGAGGCAAAGAACAGTACCACAAATCTGGAATGGCAGTGAGGCTTGAATGAGAAAATAGTTGAGTTGCACTTAGAAGAGTATCGCCCATAGTAAATGCTCAAATTGTTGTGATCGTTATTAACTTTATTGGAAAATACAACATAAATGTTGATTTGAAGCCATGATCTACAGGCAAATAAAAAAAAAATGGTGGTAAAAGAGCATGGATCCTACAAGGAATAGCTCCAGATTTGAGTTCCTGCTCTGACTTTCATAGTGTGCCATGTTATTAAAATTAATCTCTCTCACTCTGAATATTTCTATGTTTAAATAAGATTGATAATTCCAATATCATAGGGTTATTGCAAGGATTGCTAAGGTCAAATATATGGCGATGTTTAGCATGTAAAAGGTATTTCAAATTGAAAAATCTCTTTTGTTACAGTTAAAAACACACTATAGGAGCTTAATAAATGTGATCAGATGTTAAGTATTTATCTCCCTTGATATTCCCATTATGGACATTTAGCTTTCCTGATCAAACACATCTCACTTTACCATGAAAGTAGATGACGTAGACTCAAAGAGTTAATATGTAGAATGACTATACTTACACACAGGATACTTTTGCCAATCCTTTATTTGCCATGATATTTTGAGGATCTTAAGTAGATTGACATGGGAAAATCATAGGATCAGGTTTCCCCAGGAAGAATTGACAAATAGGTCATTAACATATTGGCAACATTTGACAGAATGAGGAAAACCAGAAATTACTTTATAAATGCAGAAGTAAATTCCAGTTTATTAAGAAAACTACTGCTACAAAAGCAAAAGAAAATGAAAACAGGTGTTTGTCATGAGAACTACGAAATATAAGTATGAATTAGCTTTCTGTCACCACTTTGTGTTTTTGTCCTGATTCAATTTAATAATAACAGCAAGATTATCCAGATAGAAATATTTAATCTGCCTTCTTTGGCAAACAAGTAAAAATAGATGATATATAGGTATATATTTTACAACATAATTATTAGAACCAGTAATAAAAATTTAAATACTTTTTTTGAAAGGAACTTATGTACACATCAGCTCTTCTGGATTACTTTCACATTATTATTTTAAATTAGAGATAGAAATTCCATTTCAGGTTGTGTAATGCTGATTTTTTTTTCTTATTATATTTTAATGCAAACTTTTTTTTTTAACTAAATAGACAAAAATTAGATTTTGATTGTATTTTATTTTTCTGTTGAGTGTGGAACTCATTTAATATTTAATATAAGATCCTAAGTACATATATACCAGCTTCTACTTGGATACATTGCTTCCTTTCATTTCACTGTAGTTGTGTAAAAAAGATGCTGAAGTTCTTTATTCAGAGTCAGGACAACATAAGAATTAAATAATAAAATATATTTTTAAAGTATTTCCATATATTGTCGTTATATTCATCCACTGAGACATTACTTGTGTGCTAAGTATAATATAGTTTTGACAATATTGAATTTTATCTGAGTCCAGAGTCAGGACAACATAAGAATTAAATAATAAAATATATTTTTAAAGTATTTCCGTATATTGTCGTTATATTCATCCAATGAGACATTACTTGTGTGCTAAGTATAATATAGTTTTGACAATATTGAATTTTATCTGAGTCAGTGATGCTGGAAAACAGCAAAGATTAAGAAATCTCCCAGCTGTTGTCTCTTGGAAAATGGCTTAGTGCCCGGATGACTTAGATAAGACTCGTGAATGCTCCCTGTGTTTTCCTATGATAAGGCCAGACTCGTTTTTCCCCCATTTTTTTGCTTCAGGAGTGATTAGCTGAATTCTTTGGTTAAGATAATTCTCTTTCTTCTAATGCCCAGAACTTCTGACCCACACTCATCCTGTGCAAGCATGCAGCCCCTCCTCAACAGCCCCTTCTGGAAAATAGGCTGGCTTTAGGGTAAAATGTTCCCTTATCTACTACCCCAGCACACCACCCTTTCATCCCACTTCCCAAACACAGTTATTTTTAACCTTGTTTACTCCTCTTTATGAAAGAAAACCCTTTTTGCCTAGCCCTTGAGACTCTTGATGATTTTATGATTAAAGAATTTTCCCTATTCTAATAGTCTCTTTCCCCACACTGCAAAAAATTCTTTTGAATAAAATCTCTCCTTCTGAGGTCTGGATTTTAAAAAATCTGACAGTACTCTCATTGTTTCAGTTTAACTTAAGTGGATAAATTATGAAATCTTGACTGAAGCTTAAAGTTTAAGTTCTATTTTTGAAAGTTTGGATGATGGTTTGTTAATATATGTGATAGAATGATTATACGTATCCAGGGTGTTGAGAAAATAGAATAGTTTGGTCAGGGCCCTCACCTTGGGTCCAGTTGGGTGTGGTTTTAGCACATCTTTTGTAAGCAAATTGTGTGTGTGTGTGTGTGTGTGTGTGTGTGTGTGGAGTTAATGCACATGCATGCCAATGTATCTTTATAGTTTTGTTGCTATTCTTGTGTTCTTGACAGAGAGAGAGAGAGAGAGAGAGACAGAGAGAGGAGTTTTAGTGAAGCAGGCGGGCGGTCGTCTGCCTTGGGTGTCCGCCCTGCGTGGCCATGCTTTCCAACTTATGGTTCCAACTTTTGGCCGGTTACCTAGCTCATAGACCTGCATGAAGGGGTCTGGTGACCCAGCCTGGCATGTATGGCGTCTGGTGACCCACCCTGGCATATGAAGGTTTGTGACCCAGTCTGTGAATGGGCTTGAGGGCTCTGGGAGCTCCAGACCCAGCCCTAGCTCGACAATTGGCCCACTCAGTGGAGGATTCCTGGCAGTAAGAGAGCCTGACAACTGGCATAGTCAAGTAGCTAGACAACTGGCATCACAGACAGGAGTAAGAGCACTACAATTGGTGATGTTGACAGGATTCCAGACATTACTCATGGCTCCACAATTGGTGTAGTCGGGGCAGGATTAAGAGAGCCACACAGGATAAATGCATGTAAAAAAGTCTTTAATCATCCTTGCACATTTCATAGAGCTCAAGTACTCTCACATCCAAATCCAAACTTTCCAAACGAAAAATCAAAATCAAGGGGGAAATATAAAAACAAAAAGAAAAAGATGCATTGAATTATACACCTCAAAGACTCCATAAATCTCACTAATTCTAAACCCATTTTACAGATGAGATAATCTAGGAGCATAGAGGTAAATTATCTCACCCAAAATGGTGTATCTAGTAAGAAGTGGAATCTTGAATAATACAAGTAAAAATTATTATGTATCATATCTGCCACAAAAAACAAAACAAACAAACAAAAAACGACTTCTGATTTGATTTCTTTCAGAATCTCTTAGGTAGATTCAGTCAACATCAAAGTTCTCATGCATTTCTCAAAGCTTTGTTTTGAAATACAAAATACATTCTGACACATCTACATATCAGAATTTTAGAGCTAGCTGAAGTGAACACTCCAGTGTAAACCCACCCCCTTCATTCCATTGTATGCCCTGAGATTTAAGTCTAGAGGCTGTCAACTTATAAAGCCTAGAGAAGAGGAAAAGAAATATAATTGTTTGATTGTGGGCTGTGCAATTAAGCAAACTTTTGGTTGTATCAGGACACACCATTTAGTGACCATCACATTGAAGTGTTGATTAATCTTTCTGTGCTCAGTGTAGCCATTTCTAAAGGGGGGGTGCGGTGTTGTTACTCCACAGACTCCTTAAGAGTCTTACCTACTCTTTAAGAGGTAAAAGAGATACACCATTTAGTGACCATCACATTGAAGTGTTGATTAATCATTCTGTGCTCAGTGTAGCCATTTCTAAAGGGGGGGTGGGGTGTTGTTACTCCACAGACTCCTTAAGAGTCTTACCTACTCTTTAAGAGGTAAAAGAGATAAGGTAAAATGTGGGATACAAGCCTAGAGTGGACACTTCCTAAAAATTCATAGTTATTAGTACTAATCTCAGGACCCTCTAAATCATCTGGAGAACAATTTATGACACTAAAAATAGGCCTACCTTAGAATAACCTCATAGGCTTTTTCTTTTTTCACCCTCATTACCATCACATTAATGTGCCCGCCCCAGGGCCGGCAAGGTCTAACAAGAGAGAAATCACGTAACAGTGTTAATTGCCTCATCAAAATTTATGATTTCTAACCTTGCCTGCATATTCAGCCTTACTCAGCAATCTTTTTATTTGTCCGTAATAGGCTTCTTTTTGCATTTTCTACAGTGCCAGTTACTTTTTTTTTTTAACTCCCCTCAAACCTTTCATCTTCTTTCAGCCAATTTGCACACAGTGCATGTTCCTGCCTCACAGCTTACTGAGAAGGTCAAGACCAGAAGTTCTCTGAGTTCCTTCATCTTCTCCTGGTCCCAACTGTTTGAGGACCTAGATCTTTCCTAATGGTTCTCCATCCTCCCTGACTGATCATCTGTGTAGAATCATCTTGAATTCACATCATTGTGGTACTCTCAACTCTTTCCTTAATTGACCCTGCAGGCTTCCAATGACTCATATATTCTCATATACGATGTAAGCTCCTCCAATTGGCTTGACCCACAAATACCTGCCTCTGATTTTGGCTTTTCTTTTTTCTTTTTCTTGTTCTCACAGGATGAATTTAAGCCTATGGAATTAAAGCCAAAACACTTGGAACAAAAATGGGCCACTTAAAAAAAGAAAAGAAAATTGAAATGCTGCTTTGGACTTTGAATAACTACTCTTTAACAGATAAAAGGGTAGCTGTTTGTTTTGCTTGTTGTATCGTGGGAGCCTCAAATCTGAGAGGGCATTTGCATAGTGTTTACCTATTCCAAAGAACCCACCTGGTATTTCAATAGGTAGAGATATTGGTTTATTAGATTTATGGGAGTCACAGACGGAGGCCAGCCAGCTAGATTTCCCCACTGCTACAGCGTCCATATGACAGTTACATAAGTGAACAGATCAAAGTAGGGGTGTAAATTTGCAAGCTTAGGAACAGACCCTCATCCAGCTCACATAACTCAGAACGCGCGGGAGACCTGGCTGAGTAGATAAGTTCGTCTATTGGCTGCTCTCCAGAGTGCATTAGCACCAGCGGGTTAATTCGTTTGCTTAGGGTCCCTGCTTCCTCCAGTCTCCCATGTCTTAAAGTGGACGTGCCTTTCCTTGGATAACTACCTTGCCAAGGGGTAGTTACGCAGGGAGGAGGGGGAACTCTGGAATGCATGGGGAGGGAGAATAGGGCCATGTCCAGCATTTACCCTACACTCAGATGTAAGGAACAGTTTGGTGTTGTATGTGTATTTGAATAAAAATAGATGGTTCTGAGGCAAATATTATGCTTGTTCTTTGGAATTTTGAAGTTACTACTGAATGATGTGAGACTGAAAAGAAATTTGGTTTTTCGATTCCTTGGATGTTACAAAAGCAGAATATCTTGTTGGTGTTGTACAATTTCAGGGTGACAACTGATAAAAGTGCCAGTGGCCTCTGTGGCAACTTTTATTTTTATTTTTTGGAGTATTTCCATACTCGTTGTGACATAACCAGGAAAGAAAAAAATCAGAATAATGTAATTGTTGAAGAAGTTCACATTTCCGTAAAATCATGACTGAGAATTTAATTTCTTAATAGTATGCAGAAACTAACTAGGAATGCTTCAGCAATACCGATAGAAATCTTTAGTCATCTGTCTGTGGCTGCCAGTGTGAGATGACAAGGATACAGAGAGTCAGGAAAAACTGGGGGAAGGAAACGAGTGGTGAAATGGTGAGAGTTGAACAGACCTGGAAGCTTGAGAAAGTGATCGCTGACACTAGTAGGTAATATCTGTAGTGCATTTCAGAAAAGGTGAAGCAGGCCACCTCATAAATGGGCCACGTGCAAAACAACCTGAAAACCATACGTGGACATATGATTTGAGAGTAAGAGAAATTTAATTGTTCCCATCACATGGAACCGTTATTTTCTCTTCTTAGAAGTGTTACAAAAGTGTTCTATTCTGATCTGTGTTACAAATTCCACTTGGGTTTGAACACCATATCGAATGTATTTCTTGCAATTGTCAGATGTAGAATGTATTTTGTTATACATACTAATTAGCTTTTCAAAATGTTGCAGTATATGTAGTTTAAAATAAATAATTCTTATATATTATTTAACATAAAATAAACTTTTAAAAATCAATATGTAAAACCTTATGTATATTTTGCTTCAATTATTGTGTTTTCTAAAATATGTTCAAGAAGAACTTGGTTTATTGTATCTTACCCCCAAAGGCCAGTATTTGCAAAAAATAAAAACAAATTTTCATGGAGATAGAGATGAGATCAACAGAAGATTTTTTTCCTTCTGTGAAGATACTGGAAATAATTTTTACATTTTGTGTGTGGTTGAATCATACATCCTCCATGTTCTTCTCAACAATAAAGATGTTAGTGAAAATTAACAGTAAAAATATTATGTATTCAGGATAATTATTTAATATAGGAACAGATCAGCTAAAGTTTTTATTACCAAATTGCCTTGTTTTATTTAAAACTAACGTGATTAAATGAAGGAGTTCTCTTCAACACAATGTTGTACAGTATTATTTATGCCTGATAAGTTCTTACATATAACGAAAACAAGCAATTTAAAGCTACTTTTTAATTTCAAGAAAAACATTTTTATTTGCATTTTAGTATCCTCTGTTTTGAATGGGGGGGGACTTGTTTCTGTTGATTTAGTGCTATCAGTATCACTGTGCATAGTTTTAATTCTCAGTGCCATGTCTATCTTTTTGTTTTTTGTCTACAATTTCCAAAAATTAAGCTTTTTTTTTTTTTAATGCCAGCTACAAAAAGCAATCAATTCAATTAAAAGGCAGACAGCCTTGAGGCAACTGAAATAAGCCATCTGTAAATTACCAAATCGAACTGAGAAGCTACCTTTCAGAATACAAAGGTACTACAAAAAGTTTATGGAAAATGAATTAAAAAACAATATGAATCCTCTCATGAGTTTTTGAAGACTCTGTATACACATGGACAAGATATGTTTAGCAATCCGCAGGTTACCAAGTAAAGGCAGCGTTCAGTGGGTAGATTGGAGTATGAAGGTTATTTAAGCTAAGTAAGACTTTTGCTGTCCTAGAGTAAACTTTCCCCTTAGGAGAATTTTTCTGGCCTGCTATATTTGCTGAGCTCAGCCTGGTCCAAAGAGCTTGGTTTACAGTTTATTTACTGGTCAGAGTCACTTTTATTCGTATTATGAAATGAGAGTCAGCCTCTTGTTTCACAACACCATGATATACTCAGTGTAAGCACCTGTAACGTCCCTGGCAAGGGTGGCTCATGAACGCTGCTATTTAACCATTATAACATATCGCAATGAAGGCAGTGATGTGTCTTGTGAGGTACAAAATGGTTATTAAAATGAAAAATGCTGATTGACCTACTCAAGGACCTAATCTCTTATACTTTGTGAGTTAATTTTTTTCTATTTTGCGGCTTTATAGTAATCTCTCAGTGACAACAATTGCCCGTTTTTGTGGACATAGTAGCATTTTGATTTGAATGTGATGTGAAATTGGTAAAGAGTAACATACCTTAGCTAGTATCACTTGGAAATGATTGTCTTTTACAGGATAATTCATCATATGGTACAAGGAAAAATCCATTTTTAGTTTAAATATCAATCGGCTATTTTCTTTCTTTTCTTCCCCCCTCCCAGCCACCCCCCTAGGTGCCTTCTAAATTTATTGAATTCTACCAGGAATTATATTTTATTGATTTGGTACTTTCACTGGTTTAAATAGAACAGGCTTTTGGAGTTGTCTTCCCAGGTTCATTTTGGACAGTTTTGAGTGAAAATGGTCACAATGTTGATAATCCCTTGACCTAGACTTTTCATGTGGTCTCTGACTTTTATGAAAAGCACAGTTTCTTTTTCTTGTAAAAAGAACCACATATAAAAATCCTCTTCATCCTAGTAGAACATAGAGTTGAACATAGAGTCTTTTAGATAAAAATATGATACAAACAAGAACAGTCAGCGTAGATTAAAAAAGAAAAGATTTTCCAAGATTTAACCATTAACGTGTCATCAAATCATATTTGGTTTTAAGAAATATGAGCAAAACATATTCGGTTTTAAAAAAAATCTCTATAAAATCAGTTGTGTTTAATTTACAGTGAAGATTCACACTTGCTGATGAAAGTATGTAATAATGATAGTCTTCATGGCCTTCCAGCACAAATGGCAGTCACAGAATCAAAACAGCATGACGACCACTCCACCCTAGGCAGGTGTGGCCAAAAGGATAGGTCTGCCTCTTTCTCCTGCTCCCAGTCAGGGTGTACAGCATCTCCCATTTTGGACAGATTTGTTGTAGGGTATATTTCCAGGTAAATGAGGCTGAGAGACATGGGATCTCTTAGGCTCCCCCCAGCCCACACTAGTAAATTTTTTATTTCAATTATTAAATATTTTAATTTCAGAAATTCTATTTGATTCTTTTTTATGACTTCTATTTCTTTAGTGATATCCTTTATTTGATGGGTTGTCATCATACTTTCTTTGAGCATGGTTTAATAGGTTCTTTGATGATATTTATAATGGTTGCTTTGAATAGTTTGCTTCATAAGTCTGACATCTTGGCTTTCTTGCAGGCAATTTCTGTTGTCTGTTTTTTGCCCCTGTGATATGTCACACATTTTAAATTTTGTAGTTCAATCAGTTTTTTGTAAAACTGAACATTTTAGGTAATATATTTTAGCAACCCTGAAAACTCATTTCACTCTTTATTTCTGGGACTTGTTATTTTGCTGTTGTTGTTTGCTTGTTTATTTGTTTGGTGACTCAGCTTGGCCATTTTTGTCACGTATTTCTCCTATAATGTGAAGGTTCTGATATTGCTCTTTCAAGGTCACAGCCTTGAGCACGTCCATAGTCACCATGGAATAATAGTACTTTAGCTAGGCTGTCTTTCAGTGTTGCTTTTCCTCATCTCCCTGTGTNTGGAATAATAGTACTTTAGCTAGGCTGTCTTTCAGTGTTGCTTTTCCTCATCTCCCTGTGTCTGCTTCTGTTGGTATCATACCAAGTTGTTAGACTCCACTAATCTTCACCCAGTTTCTCTACTATGAAATTTGGGGCATAAAATGCTCAACAGTTTGATCTAATTATATCTGGGACCCTTTGCATGGGTCGTACCTGAGGTCATATTTTGAAGTTTGTTCTGACTCTGAGTTCTTTTTAGCTCTTGGCTTTTCTAGGTTAACTACCTGGCCTATAGTGTTCTCATAGCACTACCATCCTCTTCTTACAACCAAATCTCCATTGAAAGCCAAACACACACAAAAAGAAAATCTTGAACACACCAAGGGAAATATGACCTGTCACATACAAGGAAACCCCAGTTAATAATAACAGCTGACTTCTCATTAGAAATAATGGTGTCCAGAAGGTAGTGGAATGGCATATTCAAAATGTGTGTGTGGGGAGGTGACGGTGGAATTTTTCAGCAAAGATTCTTATGTCAAGTAAAGCAATTTTCAAAAATGAAGGTGATGTAAAGACATTCTAAGACAAGTAGAAGATAGAGTATTTATTTCTAACTGACTGGCCATACAAAAAATATAAAGAAATATCTTTAGACTAAAAGCTGATGATTCAGACAGCAATTCAACTCCACACATTCAAAAATCCCTTTAAAAATAATTATATAATTATAAAAGACAGTATAAATGCATAATTCTTAACTGTTTTAAAAAGCTGTTGTGTAAAATAATATAGAATGTTTATACATTTGACAAGAACAGCAAAAAAAAAAAAATGTGTGGTAGCAAAACTGTGCTAGAATGCATGTTAGGTTTGTAACATAAATAAATTAAACAATCCAGTGAAAATACACAGATTTTCCAGACTGCATTAAAAAGCAAAATTCATCTGTATGCTGTTTATAAGATACAAATTTCAGATTCAAAGATACAAGTATTTTGAAATTTAAAGCATGAGAAAACATCTATCATGCAAACAGAAACTGTAAAATGACTATACTAATATCAGGCAAATAGATTTTAAAACAAAAAAAGAGTTATTATTAGTAAAGAGGGATATTTTATAATGATAAAAGGGTCAACCTGTCAGGGAGATATNTTATTATTAGTAAAGAGGGATATTTTATAATGATAAAAGGGTCAACCTGTCAGGGAGATATAATAATTTTAACATACATGCACATATCAAGAGAGTCACAAAATACATAAAATAAAAACTGAATTGAAGGAAGAAATACACTACAGAACAGCAGGAGTTGGAAAAGTTAATATTCTTTTTTTGGTAATATATAGGAAAAATATGCCATAAATCAACAAGAAAATGGAAGAGTTTGAGCAACACTAGAAACCAACTAGACCTAAGAGACACGTATAGGAAACTCTACACATCAAAAGAATACACATTGTTCCCAAGTGCACATGAAACATTTGCCTATACTAAATATATATGTATAAATATATATGTTTATATATGTATGTGTATATGTGTGTATATATGCATGTATATTTATGTTTGTGTATCTATCTATCT
>NW_007736921.1:18202-20049 GCF_000696425.1 Galeopterus variegatus
TGGAAAGACACAAACTACCAAATCTGATTCAAGAAGAAATACAAAATTTTTACAGATATATATAACAAGTAGAGAGACTAAATTAATAGTTAAAAAAAAGAGAAGCTTCTACAAGGATAAATCTAGACCTACATGGCTTCATGGGGGAATATTACCAAAGGTAAAAAAAGAATTAATACCAATTATTCAAAAATTCTTCCCCAAAATACAAGAGTAGGGAATACTTTCCTACTCGCTGTGTAAGGACAGTATAACCCTTATATCAAAACCATACAAAAACATAACAAGGAAAAAACCCCTATGGAACAGTATCCCTTATGGTTTTACATAGATTCAAAAATCCCCTCCAAAATTACCAGCTAACTAAATCTAGTAACAGAGTTTTGAAAAATATACAGTGATAATGTGGTTTATCAGAGGAATGTAAAGTTACTTTAACATCCAAAAATTAATTTAATATACCATATCAATGGAATATGAGACATAAACACACAATCTTCTCAATAAATGTATAAAAAATATTTGACAAAATTCAGTACCCCTTCATGATGAAAATATTAAGCAAAATAGAAGTAGAGTGAACCTCCTTGGCCTGATGAAAAGGATCTATGAAAAATGCCCCGCTAACATTGTAGTTATTGGTGAAAGAGTCAATGCTTTTTCCCTAAGATCAAGAACATGACAAGGATGTCTGATTTTGCCATTTCTATTCAACATTATACTGGTTGACTACTGAAGTTTCTAGCCAGGACAATTAGGCAAGCAAATGAAACAGAAGGCATTCAGATTGGAAAGGAAGCAGAAATATTATCTCTATTTGCAGTTCATATGCTCTTGTATAAAGAAATTCCTAAGTATTCCACTAAAAAGTTATTAGAACTAATAAATGAGTTTAACAAGAAAAGAGTACAATATTATAAAATTAATTGTATTTTCATATGCAAGCAATAAACAATTAAAAATAAAATTAAGAAACTATTTCATTTACAAAAGCATCAAGATGCATAAAGTAATTCCCAATTTCAAAATGTAGTGCAGAGCTACAGAATTAAGAGAGTGTGATATTAATATAAGAACTGACATATAGATAAGTGGAATATAGTTAGAGTTCACACATAAACCCTTATATTTTGATTTTTAACAAGGAAGCTAAGACAATTTAGTAGGGAAAAACAGTCTTTCCAATAACTAATATTGGAACAAGTAGATATTTACAGACAAAGGAATAAAGTTGAACTCCTTCTTTACATTGTAAACAAATACTAACAAAAAGAATCACAGACCTAAATATATAAATTGATAATTACTCTTTGAAAAAAACAAGATTAAATCATCATCACCTTTATTTAAGCAAAGCTTTCTTAGAATACAATGAACACCATCAAGAAAGTGAAAAGACAATCCACAGAACAGGAGATAATATTTGCAAATTATATATGTGATAAGAATATTTTTAATGTAAAATATATGACAAACTTACTGCTCAATACAAAGATTAAAAGTGACCGTAGGCTCTAAATAGACATGTTCCCAAAGAAGTCACACAAATGGCCAATAAGCACATAAAAATATGCTCACCATCATTAGCCGTCAAGGAATTGCAAATCAAAACTAGAGTGAGACATCATTCACCTCACTAGGATATCTATAAATCAAAAAGACCAGCAGTGACAGGTGTTAAAGATGTGGGTACAACAAAACAGTCATACAGTGCTGTAGAAATGTAAAACGCTGCAGCTTCCTTGCAAAACAGCTGAGCAGCTTCTCAGAAGTTGAACGCAGTGTTACCATCTGATCCTGAAATTTCAGTCCTAGGTATATAACCAAGATGAATAAAAACAAGCATA
>NW_007736921.1:20776-21673 GCF_000696425.1 Galeopterus variegatus
TATATTCTTACAATAGAATATTATTTGTCAATTAATAAAAAAGAAAGGACTGAGACAAGCTACAATATGGATGTACATAAAACATTACAAGTGAAAAAAAGTCATTTAGAAAGGACCACACATTATGTGAGTCCATGAATATGAAATGTCCAGAATCAACAAATCTATAGAGACAGAAAATGGATTTGTGGTTGTCTAGGTCTGGAAAGGGCATTGACAGAAAATGAGAGGGGTGTCTGCTTTTCTTTATGGGGTAATGTATATGTTCTTAAATTGATTGTGGTCATGCTTGCACAATTCTTTTAATCTACTAATAATCATTAAATTTATGCTTTAAATGTGTGACATATGGTATGTGAATTATAAAACAGCTATATAAAAGTCACATAAAGGACAAAGACCATATAAACAAATAAAACTTATATATTAATAAAAGAAAGATACCATAAATTATTATTTTAAATAGAGAACAACCTTGAAGACGTACTTTACAAAGCAGTATATCCAAATGGCAACAAGCATAAGGTAAGTTTATGAACGTCATTATTCATTAGGGAAATCTGCATGAAACCCAAATTAAGACAGTGCGCATACTTTCTATAACAGCTACAATTAAAAATATATTTTAAAATGTATTGGAGAAGATTTGAAAGAACTTGAACTCTGAAAAACTGTTGGTTGATAGGAATTTGAATGAGTTGAACCATTTTGGAAAATTGTTGGGAGGTCTTTAATTAGCTCAATTTATCATACCTAAATGCCATATCTAAATGCAGACATTCCATTCTTAGCAATATACCCAACAAAAAATGCGCAAATACACAAAATCTTCACCAAAAAGCATGCATCAACTTTTATTGCTAAATTATTCATAATTCCCCAAACTGGAAACTAACC
>NW_007736921.1:22083-24483 GCF_000696425.1 Galeopterus variegatus
AAAAGCATGCATCAACTTTTATTGCTAAATTATTCATAATTCCCCAAACTGGAAACTAACCGAATGTTCATCAGTTGTGGAATGCTTAAGTGCATGATTGCATGTTCATATGATATAGTACTGTGAAGCAATGAAAATGAACAAACTATTGCTATAAGCAATGGTGTGCTCGTAGGTGGATCTCACAGAAATAATGCTTAGGAAGAGTAGTTGGACATAAAAGAATTTATAGCATAATTCTGTTCATATGAGATTCAAAAACAGATAAAATTTATGTATAGTGATCTCTTGCGTCTAAGTTAAATAGTACTTACCTTTGGAAGGTAATGACTGGAAAGAGACAAGAAAGAGACTTCTGGAGTGCTGATAAAGTTCTCTATTGCTCTGGATGGTGGAAACATAAGACCTATTCATTTTTTAGAACTTTATTTGGCTGCATAATTAAGATCTGTGTATGCTAACTATATATTTCCAGAGTAATCTATACTTTCCATTTCTTCCAAAGTTAAAGTTAAAACTATGAACCATCAAATTTTATGTGATAAACATTTTTAAGGTTGAAAGGGATTTGCTGGATGAAAACTGTCAGAGATATGAAAGAGACCTTTTTCTGGCAATGAGGCCAACATAGTTTTCCAAATACTGAAAATTTGGGGTGTTCTTCCCTTTTTATGGGTTGCTTTAGTACCTGGCTTGAAGCCATGACTTCAGAAGTCCTCTCTTCTCATTGCAACTCCTTCTCTGATAATTTTCTTTTTATTTGAAAATATCAGATAATTTCTTTTCTATTTGGGGCCTTAAAACAGAATTTTCAATTTAACCAAATTAAGAGGTGCTAAATATACAGTATAATAAAATTTAGAAAGCCAATATATTTTAATATGGGAATTTCTTTAATAGAAAAAGCCCCATTTAAAACTGTAAACATTTTGTGCACTTTTTTATATTAAAACTATTTTTATTAAATAGTAATTAAATATAATTAAAAATCAATAGTACAATGTTAATATTAATTAATACAATTAACATAAAATAAATATTTTATTAGAGAAAGTTTTTGTGGGCTTGAATTTATTAAAGAAAATTATAAATTTCCTTTTTTGACTGTGAAATTACGGAATTCATTATTAGGCTTTAAATAAGAATCCATATATTTATTTTAAAATATAGATTTTTTCCAATAAAACCTTAATTGGACATGATTTATTAATTTTTGTTATGACTATATGGAAATAAGAAAACTCTACAGCTCTGTTAATGTTGTCATTAAGCTTTTGTAATAGTACTGAAAGCAAAGTAAAAGTCATATGAACATAGAAGCTTCTCATGTGTCTGAACCAAATGTGATTTTTATCTACATTTTGTTTGAGGTAGATATGTCTCATTTGTGTAGCTCTCTTAAGGCAGTTTCTTTAAAGATCACCTAATTCTGGGATTAACTCCTCAAGTTCCTACATTGTTCATGATACACACGCACGCACGCACACACACACACACACACACACACACAAATATACACACGAGCCTACTAAACTCTTGAAAAAATAGACCATTTCCATTTCACCCCTCTTTGTTTCTTTTTTTTTTCTGTCACCAAACAGTGACAGCATAGTCACACCGTTACTGATAGTTTTACCTGAATGAAACGTATTATAAGCTTCTTTGTTCCCCAAATGCCAAAGTCCACTTATCAAGCTCATTGTGTGATTCTCATTGGATTTAAGATGAAGGTTAGAACCTCTTTTCCTCTTCCATTCACTAGTCCAGAGTGAGAAGGCAAATCTTTCCAAATTGTGTTAAGTACTGGTGCCTTTAACTCCCACACATTTTCTTCTGTAGTCCTAGAAATAAATAAATAAGAAAGAACAGTTTAATAGAAAAACAAGCAAAAGATATCATTGGTTAACTCACCTAAGAATAAATTCAAATATCCAAAATCCACACTTTATAATTGAAATACAACCAGCCTTATTAAATAAGACCATTTTCAGCCTAGTGTAGTGCAGATTATGTGGGAATTTATAAGCATAAACACATTGTCGGGAAGCAATTTGATACAAGCTTAATGATTATTTTTTTTAATTTTTCAAGTTTGAAAATGAGTACATTGAATGACTTAACTATTAACTACTAGGAACATGCGCTTAAACAATTCTTCATGTTTGGCAAAAAATATATAAATATAGGCACTTTGTCTCAAATATTTCTCTGATGTAAAATCAAGAAAAAAAAAAAGCTGATGGTTCCTCAGTGTAAATGGGATTTACCCCTGTAACAGAATAGTAAGCAGCATGAACTTTATCATAGCTAAATGAATTTAATCACCAAGTTTCCACAGGCTTTTGAAAATTTTTAAAAACACAAACATTTTGTAATCTACTGTATTAGTCCATTTCAGTT
>NW_007736921.1:25160-25525 GCF_000696425.1 Galeopterus variegatus
TCCAAAGTCTGTGGAATAAATCTGGTGAAGGTCTTTGCTGGTGGTGGCTGTACAACAACACAGGTGTCTCACATGGCAGAAAATGGCAGAGCAGAGAGAGATTCTCACGTGTTCTCCTTTTAAAGCCTCAGAACCAGGCCGCTGACCACCTTTATCCATCCATTCCACAGGCATCGTCCTCGGAATCTAATCACCTCCTCCAGGCCCTGCCTTTCAATTACCATAATAAGATTTCCCGCCCTCAACAGTTACAGTGGGGATCAAGCTTCAGTGAGTTAAAGCTGGGGAGACAACAATTCAGTCCATAGCATCTGTCGTCTGCCAGATAATTTTTTCTCTCAATCTGTGCGTGCGTGTGTGTGTAC
>NW_007736921.1:26368-37128 GCF_000696425.1 Galeopterus variegatus
CTCAATACCTAGCTATTGCAATCACGCAGTGTTCACAAGTGCGGCCAATAAGGGCTAAGGCGAGGTTCCCGCAGACACTCCCACCCTGCTTCCTCCCAGCTTAGGCTGCCACGTTAATCCACTTGTAATGTCACTTTAAGCTTTTTAAAGGCCCAACAAAGACTATCGTATTCAGTATGAATTTAACTCCCTGGGTGTCAGTTTTTCTATCTAGAAAAGTACAGTATTAGACTAAATGATTTCTGAGCCCTCTTATGGCTGAACGTGTTTAATGTACTACATTTTTATAATATCAGTTTAATAATAGTCTTGAAATATAAGCACATCTAATTTGTATTTCCCAATATCTAGATTACCTAGTATAATTAATTATTCATTGTCCCATTAAATTTTCTTTTTAATAATCATAAACTAAATAGTAGTTATGTCTATTAGAAACTGAAACTCATTCAATGAAATAAATTTTGGAAAATCTCATCATTTACTTTTTTTTTTTAATTCAAATTAGTTAGAAGGTAGAGAAATGTAATTACATGTATTTTCCCAGAACTATTTAACAATAGTTTATTTAACAATATTTAACAATAGCAAGTCTGAAGGATAAAGGAATAAAAATAGTTACTGCAACAGGAGAGAGTAGAAGTGAGGTAATTTAATAGAAGGAAGCAATTAACCCGTGGTGGTCTGGCAGGGAAGGAGGGAAAGAGAACATTTAACAAAGAGTCCCACTTCACTCTGTCACATTCTCTGATATCCTGTAGGATTTTCTATTGGTGAAGCCTAACCAGAAACCAGAGTTCCTGGAGCACACTGATATAGTTCAAAGAAAATAGCTTTCCCGGAAATAAAATAGGGTAAAGAGCAATAGTGTGTATACGTGTGAGTGTGTGTTTGTGTGTTTGTGCTGGAAGAACCAGAAGATACCTAGAACACCATTTTTGCATATATTTATTAATTAATACAGCTATACAATTTCACTTTCCAAACTTTTAATTCTCAAAACAGTACTTTTGAAGTAACGTTAATATTTGAGATATTTGGGTACATTATGTTTTCAAAGTTTAATTATTGAAGGATAGTGTAGTAAATATATTTTCTTATTTTTTTATGTTATCAGCCTAAATATATATATATATGAATATTTTGTTAGTAGGCAACTTCTTAATTAACCGGGCACATGTGACAGATGAGTATATCCAGGGGGATGGGAAGGGTAGATTCCATTAATGAAAGGACCATTAAGATAAATTATATGACTGTGATTAAATTAAAAGAGATGATCACTTAATTGTGTCTAATTGTGCAAAAATTACTCTTTTTTCCTACATTTTTGGCAGGATATGTATCTTTTAAAATTCCAGTTTTCTTTCATATCTCAGGTGCTATGCATATTAGCNTCAGCCAGTGAGCGGGAACCGGTCTATATGTGGGATCCGAACCCTCGGCAGGAGCGCCACCGCGCTCCCAAGCGGCGCACTTTAGCAGTGCGCCACCGGGCCAGCCCTATTTCTATATTTTCTACACAACAAATTATAATATTTCTCACAGAAAAAATAGTCTTTCACTGTGGTGGTACTATTATATACTGTACTATTACATATTTTTCTAAGAAAATACTTTACATAATGAAGGTTAAGAAAACATTCTATATTTTCTTTGGTTGCTTTATATCTTTACCTCTGTAAGCTAAGTAAAATTTCTACACAAATTATAAAAATGCAAACAAAATGTATAGATATCTAGTTTCACAAATTATTGACAGACAAGAAAAATGTAGATTTTCTGTTATATACTGAAAAGACTGTTGGGTCCGCCGCCAGCAGCCGACCCGTACAGCCCTAGCCTCATTCCTTTCAGTGGGCGAGAGAACGTGGTCTGGCAGGGAAGGAGGGAAAGAGAACATTTAACAAAGAGTCCCACTTCACTCTGTCACATTCTCTGATATCCTGTAGGATTTTCTATTGGTGAAGCCTAACCAGAAACCAGAGTTCCTGGAGCACACTGATATAGTTCAAAGAAAATAGCTTTCCCGGAAATAAAATAGGGTAAAGAGCAATAGTGTGTATACGTGTGAGTGTGTGTTTGTGTGTTTGTGCTGGAAGAACCAGAAGATACCTAGAACACCATTTTTGCATATATTTATTAATTAATACAGCTATACAATTTCACTTTCCAAACTTTTAATTCTCAAAACAGTACTTTTGAAGTAACGTTAATATTTGAGATATTTGGGTACATTATGTTTTCAAAGTTTAATTATTGAAGGATAGTGTAGTAAATATATTTTCTTATTTTTTTATGTTATCAGCCTAAATATATATATATATGAATATTTTGTTAGTAGGCAACTTCTTAATTAACCGGGCACATGTGACAGATGAGTATATCCAGGGGGATGGGAAGGGTAGATTCCATTAATGAAAGGACCATTAAGATAAATTATATGACTGTGATTAAATTAAAAGAGATGATCACTTAATTGTGTCTAATTGTGCAAAAATTACTCTTTTTTCCTACATTTTTGGCAGGATATGTATCTTTTAAAATTCCAGTTCTCTTTCATATCTCAGGTGCTATGCATATTAGCTTCTGATTTTCATAATTATTAAAATATTACTACAAATATGAATCAAAACATAATACAGTTTCTGCCTTGCTCCTGAAAAGCATACTGTAATTTTCTTACCATATGGGGGAAAAAACGAAGAAATAACAGTAAAAATAGCAATTCAGTTATGTATGTTTCTGGGTGTGTTTGTTTATGCACACAAGCATACCCTCTTAAATCTCAAAACGACTCTATAACATGAGTACTATCATTATTTCTCTTTTATAGACGTAGAATGAGAAAACCTGCCCTATAGTTAGTTAATGGCTGAACAAGAACTGGAGAAGGAACCTAGAAATTTCTACCGCAGGAACCTGGTATGGAGGAGCGTGGGGACCTCGGGAGCTGAGGGAAGGCCTCCTCAAACAGATGGCAGGAGCAGGGCTGCCACTGCTGCAGACACCACCACCGTGTGGATGGACCACTACAGCCACCACTTCCCCAAGGGTGGCTCGCTGAACACTTGACTGCACTGACACAAAAGCGTCACCAGTGGAGCCCGAAGAAGGAGGTGAGCGAAATCACAACTGTGACCCAGTGGCCCAACTCAAAGGGAGAATTGCACTGCCCCTCGTGGTAGTGCACCCCGGGGTGGGAAGTGTGTGCACATCCCACGCGACTGCCTTGATCTGGGGAGAGACACAGGTGGAACCCCCGAGAGTGCAGAACAGGATAGAAAATAGACTAAGGGAGAAGATTCCCAATCACCACCAACCCGTCCCCCAACCGGTGAAAGCAAGGACCCAGGAGGAGCCACTGGCTGTAGGAAAGAGAAACCCTGCCCAGGGTCACCCATTCAAAAGGAGGAGATCCAGTACACAACAGTGCACCCAGCGGGGTCACAGGACGCTAGACAGGGTGCCAAAAAGTTCTCCCAGGGTCACCCATTCAAACGGAGGAGATCCAGTACACAACAGTGCACCCAGCGGGGTCACAGGACGCTAGACAGGGTGCCAAAAAGTTCTCCCAGGGTCACCCATTCAAACGGAGGAGATCCAGTACACAACAGTGCACCCAGCGGGGTCACAGGACGCTAGACAGGGTGCCAAAAAGTTCTCCCAGGGTCACCCATTCAAACGGAGGAGATCCAGTACACAACAGTGCACCCAGCGGGGTCACAGGACGCTAGACAGGGTGCCAAAAAGTTCTCCCAGGGTCACCCATTCAAACGGAGGAGATCCAGTACACAACAGTGCACCCAGCGGGGTCACAGGACGCTAGACAGGGTGCCAAAAAGTTCTCCCAGGGTCACCCATTCAAACGGAGGAGATCCAGTACACAACAGTGCACCCAGCGGGGTCACAGGACGCTAGACAGGGTGCCAAAAAGTTCTCCCAGGGTCACCCATTCAAACGGAGGAGATCCAGTACACAACAGTGCACCCAGCGGGGTCACAGGACGCTAGACAGGGTGCCAAAAAGTTCTCCCAGGGTCACCCATTCAAACGGAGGAGATCCAGTACACAACAGTGCACCCAGCGGGGTCACAGGACGCTAGACAGGGTGCCAAAAAGTTCTCCCAGGGTCACCCATTCAAACGGAGGAGATCCAGTACACAACAGTGCACCCAGCGGGGTCACAGGACGCTAGACAGGGTGCCAAAAAATTCTCCCAGGTCACCCACCCCAGCTGAAGAGCTACAGAGAGTCCAGGTGCTTCTCCCAATAGCTCCAGAGACTGGTCATTATCAAAAAGGCAACAAATCATTCTGGTTAATTTGTTATTCTGATAATTTTTTATCTTTTTGATAATGACTAGGATAACAAATGCTGAATAACAAATGCTGGCAAGGATGTGGAGAAAGGGGGAACCCCCCGTACACTGTTGGTGGGACTGCGAATCAGTGCAGGCACTGTGGGAAATGGTATGGAGGTTCCTCGGACAATTACAGATAGAGCTGCCATATGATCCAGCTATCCCTCTTCTGGGCATATACCCCCCAAAATGGAATCATCATGACGAAGGGTAGTATCTGCACTCCCATATTAATCGCAGCTCTATTTACAATAGCCAAGAGCTGTAATCAACCTAAATGTCTGTGAACAGACAATAGGATAAGGAACATGTATATATACACAGTGTAATACTACTCTGCCATAAAAAAGAAGGAAATTCTACTACTTGCAGCAGCATGGATAAACTTCGAGAGAATGATAAGTGAAATAAGTCAGGCACAGAGAGTGAAATACCCCGTGTCCTCATTCATAAGTGGGAGCTAAAAAAAACTAACAAATAAATAAAAAAGAATGAAAAATATAATAATCACAATAATTCATTGAACTTACAAAAGAAGTGAATAGAACTGAGCCCACCAGAAGTGGGATAGGGGGAAGGGAAGGAGGGGTTAGTGAGAAATAGGTAAAGGGCCAAAAAATGATGACATGGTGTAATGTTGAATACACTAATCATCCTGATTTGAGCATCACACATTGCACACAGGTATTGATATTCAATGCTGTACCCCACAGATATGTACAATCAATTATATTTAAAAGAAAGAAAGAAAGAAAAGAAATCTGGTGCTAGTGCTTCACATGAAAATATAGATAAACATACTCTACAATTTTAGAAAATCAAGGCATACATTATAAAAAATTGAAAACATTAAGCATTATTTCAATAATATTGTGCACAGTGCACATATTAATGATTCCAATAACACAGAAAAAAGTACCAAAACATAGAGGAAGTGGATTTTTAACTAGAAACTTCAAGTAGCAGATCCTAAGACCCCTAGCAGTGCCAGAAATATTTCAAGGGATCAGCAAGATTCCCCGTTTTCCCACTGCATATATGTGTAAAACTGGATTTTCTTCATATATTTGACAAAAACAACTAATAGATCAAATGCAGAAGTAAATATGAGAATCTGTTTGCCTACTATAAAGCCAGACATTAAGGAAATTTGCAAATTTAAACAATAATACTCCTTTTACCAATTTTGGGGGATTTCAAAAGTAAATTTTTAAAAATTATGTTATTTATGAAAGATATGGGAGTCCTTTAAAAAGTTTTTGGAAAAATAGAATTAAAAGATGGTATGAATCTTTCCATGAACTTTTTGAAATACCCTTACATAGCAGTCAATATTGTTGCATAGAAATGCATTAATAAGTAATTTTATTTTGTTAAGATTTGGGGAGTCCTGAAACCAAAAAGTTAGGTATGTAAGGATGTAAGTCATCAGAATAATAAAGGTTAAACAACACTAAAAATAGGAAAAATAATGAGGATGGGCATGAGCATGGCAAATGTCGATCACTGAGAATGCAGATCTGAGAGAATTACCAAAGTGAATGGTTTGCGTTTGAAAATAAGGGGAAATGAGATTAGTGGAATAGGACAAGGAAACTTCTGAGGTATCTACAACAACAGGGTTTAACGTTTATATATCTCTTTACAATGTTACATTTGTTAAGCTGGAAAATGACATGATTTAAATGGATTGAAGACCTGTATTTTGCTTAAAGGGGGGCTCACATGGACTGTCTGTTGTCAAGGAGCCTGTTAGATGGAGTCTTCTGTGGAAATCAAGATACAGAGTGACTTCAGATAGAATTAAGGTGATGGTGACGGGCATGATTTAAATGGATTGAAGACCTGTATTTTGCTTAAAGGGGGGCTCACATGGACTGTCTGTTATCAAGGAGCCTGTTAGATGGAGTCTTCTGTGGAAATCAAGATACAGAGTGACTTCAGATAGAATTAAGGTGATGGTGACGGGCTTATAGGAACTGGGCATTATTCCAGACATATGAAAAAGTAAAATTTGCTAAAGTTCACCTGAAAATGATAGATGCAGAAGAGGAAATTTCAAAAGTGAATATAGGATTCTGAATATTAATGATTAGAATAGATATAAATAAATTTTTCTTATTCTGTGTGTAACTTCTAATATGCCTCACAGATTTTACAATATTTATTGATTCCAGAGCTCCCATTGACATTTTCTTTGATCTCTTATTACACATTTTAGACTTCTTCTTGCCTAAGGATGTAGAAGTTCAAGCAAGTCGTTGATTAAAATATCCTCTTCAAAGAGCAACACGTATTTTATACAGTTAGTCAATGATAATTCAGTATATTAAAAATTGTCCTGTAAAAGTAATGCAAAAATGACAAGGACTGTTGGAGTTAAACCTCGGATGGTACAAAAAAGTATTTGTAGAACAGAGACAATGAACAATTAGAACAGAGTTAGCTTAAAGACCTTGCACATCCATGTTAGAGTACGCAGTTGAAATTTAAACTAGAGTCTGCAGATGCTTTAGATCTGTGTCATCTATTTGAGGACACTGGAAAATCCCACTGAAGGTAAAGTGACCATTCTAATGTTGTCACCAAGTGAAAACACCATTGGTATGACTAAAGGTTACAGTCAAACAGATTTTTTAATATCCCTGCCATTGAGTTCATAGCCATTGACTTTCACTTCACTGGAGTAAGAACAGAATGATGCTGTATGTTTAAATTTATGTACAGTACTGGACTCAGTTTTTGAGATGTAAAACGCCATCAAAACTTTTATTGCCTTAAACACAATAACAAATATATTCTGTTTTGCTTGTGTAATTGTCTAACAGTAGATGACTCAGCAAGTGCTTAATTTCATTTTTAATTATTTCTACCTGAAAAGAATGACATATGTTGCTGAAATTCACACTGTTATTTACGTTTGTTCAATGAAGAAAAATTCTGGAACTAATTACATTTTCCGCCTCTAATTCTTCTAGATCTGAACAGTTTTAAAACAGACAGCTGTAACAATTGCTAACCATAATTACAGAGTCTACTGCAACTGAGTACACGTGGTTATTATGGTTCAGAATTTCATTCAAGATAGGTTAATATTGAGACACAATAATAATGGCATACATGTTAAAAGTGAAGGTGATTTGCCCATAGAGCCTGGGATTAAAGTCCAGCAAGACCGTACATCCTTGAGCAAATAAAATCTCTAAACCCCACTGTCTTCATCTGTAAAATAAAAATAATGATAGTATCTACACTGAAAGATTATTGTGAGCAATAATTAATTTATAATGTAGGTATAGGTATAGTTAGAAAGAGGTACACCTATAACAGCATTTAGAAAAATGCTTAATAATATTATATAGTAGTATTTATTTTAAAATGTTTTCTTTATGAAAATCAGATAATCATTTTTTTTTGGGGGGGGGTGGTAGCTGGCCAATACAGGGAACTGAACCCTTGATTTTGATGTTATAAGGCCAGGTTCTAAGCAACTTAGTACCAAAATCAACTGAAAATGTATTAAAGACTTAAATTTAAGAACTGAAACCATAAAATTACTAAAGGAAAATACAGGGAAAATGCTCTAGGTAATAGAACTGGGCAAAGACTTAATGAATAAGATGTCAAAAGCACAAGCAACAAAAGAAATAAATAAATGGGATTATATCAAACTAAAAAGCTTCTGCACAGCAAAGGAAACAATCAACAGAATGGAAAGACAGCCTATGGAATGGAGAAAATATTTGCAAACTATACATTCGACAAGCAATTAATATCCATAATATATAAAGAACTGAAATAATTATACAGTAAAAAATCAAATAATCTAATTAAAAAATGGGCAATGGAGATGAATAGACACTTTTCAAAGGAAGACATACACATGGCCAACAAGTACATGAAAACATGCTTAGGATCACTAGTCATCAGGGAAATGCAAATTAAGACAACATTGAGATATTATCTCACCCCAGTTAGACTGGCCATTATTAAAAAGACCAAGAATAACAAGGATGCGGGGAAAGGGGAACTTTCTACACTGTTGATGGGACTGTAAACTAGCACAGCCGTTATGGAAAACAGTATGGTGATTCCTCAAACAACTACAGATAGAACTACCATATGATCCAGCACTTCCACCACTGGGCATAT
The DNA here is from genome assembly GCF_000696425.1 of Galeopterus variegatus. Classification (NCBI taxonomy): domain Eukaryota; kingdom Metazoa; phylum Chordata; class Mammalia; order Dermoptera; family Cynocephalidae; genus Galeopterus; species Galeopterus variegatus. The sequence continues at coordinate 34,883 of NW_007736921.1, forward strand.
ATCTAAAGGAATGGAAATCAAAGGGATCTAAGAAAATCAAAGGAAATCAAAGGTCAAAGGGATGCCTGCACTCCCATGCTCATTGCAGCTCTATTATAATAGCCAAAATATGGAACCAACCTACGTGTCCATCAGCAGATGACTGGATAAAGAAAATGTGGCATATACACACAATGGAATACTACTCTGCCCTAAAACAGAATGGAATTCTCCCATTTGCAGCAACATGGATGAGTTTGGAGAAAATTATGTTAAGTGAAATAAGCCAGAGAAAGAAACAGAAATACCACATGTTCTCACTCAGAACTGGCTGAAGGAAAGAAGAAGGAAGGAAGGAAAGAAAGAAAGACCACAACAATACACCGAACTTTCAGAAGGAGGGAACAGACCCAAGGATACTAGAGACGGGGGTCGGGAAGGGGTTGGGAAGTGGTAGGTCAGGCAAAGGGCATAACGAAATGTCACGATTTGTAAGAATGAATATGCTAATAATAAATAAATAAAATTTTTAAAAAATCGTTGACATCAAAGTTTTAACATCCAGACCTGCAGTCATTTTGTTTTCAGGCTTCTATATCTTTCTCACTCTCAGTCTTTCTCTTCCTTCATCCCACATAACTTAAAGTTCCTGCACCTTATGTAGTAAGTATATATTGAAAATCTTCAACAATGTGGTCTCAAAATTAATCACCATTTGGGGCAATATAATGTATGGTTACTATTAACGATTTTTGGCTGGAAGTAAATAAATATACAGTGAAACAACTTGCCTTCACGTGTACTTATGTTCAACAAATCTAACGGTAGTACTAGAACAAAATAACATTATAATATGTGACTGGCATCTTTTTTACCAGCTGCATAGACTGGCATCCAGGAAATACTTATGTTCAACAAATCTAACGGTAGTACTAGAACAAAATAACATTATAATATGTGACTGACATCTTTTTTACCAGCTGCATAGACTGGCATCCAGGAAGGTATAATTTGTTTACAATCACTTTGTTGCAAATATGCTTTTAAACAAAAACCCAATTTTTAGCAATCCTGTAGACGAAGCCTATATCCAATGACTCAACGTATTTTGTGTACGAGAACCTGTAAAAATCTGATAAAATTTATAGATCCTCACTTAGGAAAGTGTGCGTATGTTCATAGAAAGAATAATTTTGATATTAAGCTAGAGTCTTTAGTGTCTCCTTTGAAGACTGTTGGTGAAAATACAGATGAAAAAATGACATGCTTCAATAACCATAGTAAATATTTAAAAAATAAAAAACTTAATAAAATAAAATAATTCACTTCATAATATATTTCTATAATTTATATTATATAAAATCTTATATTCCTATTATATATATAATTCTGTAAACATTCATACATATTTTATATCTATACATAGTTATATATCAAGAGACAGAGACAAAGAAAAATAATAAATTAATCTGAGTAACGTGAACTTTGCTTCAATGTTTTGGTGCCCTATTACATAGATAACTGCATTACATATAAATTTCATATTGTCAGTGGGTGTATGATCTTAAGTAAGCGAATTCATTATTTTTCTTTAAAAATAAGTCTCAATAATAATATTCGGCAAGAACACATTACCGCATTACATATATTCACTTTATTATAGATGTAGAGTGATACTTTAAACATCTGCATTCACTTTTTGGCCTTAAGCACTTTAATTGTTAAGTGTGTACGTATTCACGGAGAAGAGCTCCACTGGTTTGATAGTTTCATTCAGTTATGAGACATTAATTGATTCTTAAGTCCGTCTAAAGTGTTAACTTACATAGGAAATGTAATGATATTTAAAAGTGAAAATAGGCTCTTCTATTTTCTAAGTTTCTTAAAGTGGTTAGGGCAGGAAACAAGACATTAAAATACGTTATATCAACACCCTAGCTTCATTTGCCATTGGAACAAGTGCAATTACCTCTTTATCGTTGAAACAGCATTGGGTAGTCTATAACGCTTTAGAAGATTGTTTTGTTTACACATATATCACATTTTTATTCATATTTACCAGTAGCTTATCAGTTCCCCCTTTTTTTGGTAGTAGTTTTCCGTTACTGTTTTTTTTTTTTTTTTTTTTTTTTTTTTTTGTGTCCAGCAATGGATTGCAACCCCCAGTGTTGCCCCCGCACCGGACCGGGGACCAGCGACGGGATGGCAGGCCTTGGGGTTGCTCCCGCGCCTCGCTCAGCCAGTGAGCGGGCGCCGGTCTGTATGTG
>NW_007736921.1:38055-46364 GCF_000696425.1 Galeopterus variegatus
ACGGGAGCGCCGCTGCGCTTCTCAAGCGGCGCACTATCCAGTGCGCCACCGGGCCGGCCCTTCCGTTACTGTTATATCAGAGCAAAATGTGGTACTTTAGATATCAGAAGCCTGCTGCTGTCATTGGCAAAGTGCAAAAAGGCTGTGGCGGGTCCTCTGTTTTGGCAAACTTATCCTTTCAATGTAAAAATCTTAAGCAAATCTGTAAAACCCAAAGAAACTTACATAAAAGAGAATTGTGATGCTAGAATTGGGACAATCATACTTAGTTCTATTAATGTGGGAACAGCGTATGTGACAAATGATAAAAGTGACCGCCTTCTGAAAGTTACATACAAGAACAAGAGTAGATACTTCAGAAGTCAGTTTTTTTTTGCAAAAATCTGCATTTTGTTATGTTATGCACTTTGGATGTTTAACTATGTACTAACTAATGAGTAAGAAAACATTTTCTCTTCTAATGCAAGTGCATTAGTGATACTTCATACCAACCAGTAGCTGATGGGTTAAAGTACAGCAGAGTCACTCATGTGTCACCCAGCAGGATGCCTCAGCTCATTCTCCTTTCTATTAAGTCCAAGCCGAGTGGAATATTCATTTTGGCATAAAAAAGAAGAGGATTTGTCTCTTTATTATACGGTCAAAAGCCAATGGGTGGAAAAATAATTTTACCTTCAGCATCTCTTCTTTCTCTGTATTAAATATTGCTATAAATTTGGAAATTTTGTGTCTCTAAACTTTTTATTGACCAACAAAAATTATACATGTAAACAACAAGAATGTTTTTTTTTATGTGTACATAGATAAACTTTTGAAGATCTCAAAGGTACTTGGTTGCCTATAAAGAAATAATGAATCTATATAACTCCAGTTTTGTAAAGGAATTTATACATTACATAAAAGCCTTGAAGTACAGAGTCTGACACATCACAGAAAAAGTTATGATGATATATATGTTTAATTTATATGGCTCTATTATAACAATAAAATGAAATGTATTTTTATATGTTACTTTTCATCAGTGAGAATTTGTATGATATTTTTTCCAAAGAAATTTAGTTTTCTAATTATTTTAGTAGTTTTATTAAAACACACACACACACACACACACACAACTTAGGGGACTTCAAAATGTTTGTGAAAAAATGGAATTAAAAAATAAAAATAAAAAATTTAAACTTATTTCTCAACATAAGCTCCATCACTATTGTATGTAATGATACCAGCCATTTGGTCCATTCCTAAAGACCTCAGCATCCAGGGAATTTAACTATGTCAATGCAATATTTTTTACATTACTAACAGAAGAAAAATGGGTGTCCTATGAAGATAATTTTAAGATTAGGAAACACAAAGAAGTCAGAAGAAGCCAAATCATGTCTGTAAGGTGGATGCCTAATAATTGTCTATTGAAACACTCACAAAATTCCCATTTTTGATAAAAAGACTGAGAAGGAGCATTGTTGTGGTGGAGGTTGACTTTCTGATTAAGCTTTCCTGGGCATTTTTTCTGGTAAAATTTTAGCTAATTTTCTTCAAACACTCTCATAAAAAGCAGATGTTATTGTTCTTTGGCCCTCCAGAAACTCACTAGCAAAATGACTCGATCATCCCCCCAAAACTGTTACCATGACCTTTGCTCCTAACCAATCCACTCTTTCTTTGGCGAAAGAGCCATTTAGTCCATTCCTGAAGAACTAAGTGTCCTGGGAATTTAACTATGTTACTGGAGTATTGACAGAAATGTAACTATTTCCACTTCTTGGTAGCCAGTGCTTTGATTGTGCTTTGTCTTTAGGATTGTACTGGTAAAGCCATGTTTTATCTCCTGTTACCATTCTTTAAAAAATGCTTTAGAGTCTTGATTACTCTTGTTTAAAACTACCATTCAAGGCTCTGCTTTTGTCTGCAGCCAACCTGGATGCAACAATTTTGGCAACCATAACAAATACAATTTGTTCAACTTTAATTTTTCAGTCAGAACTGTGTAAGCTCCCTACTATCTCTGCTGTTAATCATCAGTCATCTTCAGTTAGGTCATGAACACGATCAATTTTTCCTTGCAAATTGACATGGATGGTCTGTCGCTGTGGGCTTTATGTTCAACATTATCTCATCCCTTCTTAATATAAGTTATTCATTTCTAAACCACTGATTTCGGGAGGCGTTGTCCCATAAACTTTTTGGTAAAGCATCAATTATTTTATCATTCTTCCCCCCCGGCTTCATCACACCTTTAAATGTTTGTCCCTGCTTCAATTTTAGCAGTAGTCATCTTGCCTTGGTAGGGGCTCTTTTCAAACTGCTCTCTTATCCCTTAGTGCTCAAACTGTATCCTGTTCAGACAAGTTAGTATGAGTTTATTTTGGTGCAAAACAATTTGCAATTCATGCATACTTTTTTCATAACGTGCATTTTTCATGAAATTTTTGATCATCCTGTGTGTGTGTGTGTGTGTGTGTGTGTAGAACATAACACACAAATGAAGTGTACAATAGGGTAAATGTGAATTTTACATCCATGTTCTTCTTTGTCAGGATTCTTTCTGTGTCTTTTTCTATTTTTATATAAATATTTTTAAGATTAACATCAATTTCCTTTATAAAAGCATCTAAGATTTTCACACATTGACGTGGAATCTGTAGATAAATTTTAGGTGCAGTGACATACTGACAATATTAATTCTTCTAGCATATGAACATACATTTTTTTCTATTTACTTATGTTGTCTAATTTTTTTCATCAAAGTTTTGTGGTTCTCAGAGTATAAGCCTTGCACTTCTTCTGTTAAATAGATTCTTAGGGTAGGGCTATGGTTTGAATGTGTTGCTCCCTTTTAGAATGAGAATGTGTATGATATGTTTGCACTATCCTTGTATGTTGGAAGTACTTAACAGGCTTTTTTTTTTTCTCCTTTTTGTCTTTTTTACTGACCAGTAACAGGATCGCAACCCTCGGTGTCGCACCCGTACCGGGGACCGGCAACGGGATCGCAACCCTTGGTATTGCGCCTGCACCATGCTCAGCCAGTGAGCGGGAACCCGTCTCCACATGGGATCCGAACCCTCGGCGGGAGCGCCGCCGCACTCCCAAGCGGCGCACTCTCCAGTGCACCACCGGGTCTCGGCCCCTTAACATGTTTTGATATCACAGGCTCATACATGAGATTTCAAACTTTTGAGTTGAGGCTGAAACAAGTTAACACTTTGGGGCTATGGGGATGGAATAAGTGTATTTTTATGAGAGAAGGACTTGAGCCTTGGGGGACAGGGTGGAATGTTATGATTCAAATGTTTGAAGCTCAAAGCTCAGGTTGAAACTTAATCTTTGTTGTAACAGTATTAAGAGGGTGGGAAATTTGTTTATGGTTATTTATTTGAAAGGTGAGGCCTTTAAGAGGTAATTGGATGGGGGCTATCTTCTCAATAATGGATCAATCTATTCATAGATTAATGGGTTGGTGGATTTATGGGTTTTCATGTGAGTGAACTGGTGGCTTTATAAGGAGAGCACATGATCATGTTTTCACCCTCCTGCCATGTGATTTCCTGTGCTGTTTTGGGACTCCACAGAGAGTCCCCTCTAGGAAAAGGCCCTCACCAGATACGCCTCCTCAACGTTGGACTTCCAGCCTCCAAACCTGTAAGAAATAAATTCTTTTCTTTATAAATGGCCCAGCTGCAGATTTTCCATTAACTAATGCAGGTATTGTATTATTTTTTATGTTGTAACATTTTTGGGTTTGTTTGGTTTGTTCATTGGTAGTGTTTAGAAGTACAATTGAATTTTGCATATTGATGACTGTGTTTTTAGCAGTGTTTTCTTTCTTTTTCTGATCTCTCTGTGAAGCTTCTTGTCTGTTAATTTCAACCCAGCTGATAGGCTCTACCAGTTTTTGGCTGATTGCTATAGAGATAAGGAGGTCTCTGCTCTTATGAATTGCCTCTTTCCTGGCAGAACCTTGGTGCTACTGCTTGGAAAATGGATGTGAAGACATCAATGTGTTTCTTTTTGAGTGGCACCCCAGCTTTAGAAGCACAAATCTGTGTAGTTTGGTAGTTCTTGTTTTTCATGCATTTTTTTTTTTTGCTTGTTTTCTCCTAGTTTGGAAGCTCTGACCTACAAGCTAGCTGGGTGAGGGTGATTGGTACCCAGTATTCTCAACCTGCAATGCCTAGGTTAGAAGTTCCAACCTACAAGTAGGTGCTGGTTGGAGAAAAGGTATCCTAGATCTTCTGCCTCCTCTTGCCTAAAACAGAACTTCTGAAAATTGGTGGTGGTCTGCTTCTCCCTGGGGTAGCCCTAGACTAAATGGTTAGGTGAGAGAGACCCCCTTTCTGTTGATTATGGAGCTTCTGACACAGAGGTGCTTTGGCAGGGGGTGGGGAGGTTGGGAGAACTGGGATGGGTTGTGGGGGGTGAGGAATGGAAAAGCTGGCTTCGTTCCAGTGTCATTTACTCTCACAATTCTTACAGGGATTTAGTAGAGTTTCTTAAGTAAATGTTCTTAGAATTTCTATATGCCCTATATATATTTGGATAATTTCCAAGTACTTTAAGTAGTCATTTTAAAAACAGTTCTCACAAGTTATGTTTGTTTTTCTGGGAAAGCATCCACAAAACTCTCTATACATCCAATCTGCAAGTGCTCTCTTCACCAATTGTTTTTTGAAGAGTTTTCCACATATATAATCCTTGCTCTCAACTTTCAATTGCCACAACCTCAACCTTAGTCTTTATTTGAATAGAAATGAACATTAAATAAGAATACATTTATATTTAAGGTAAAAGTGACACTATACTTTTTCAGCATAGATTTTATTGAGGTGATCTATCATTCTTTGTAAAATGTATTTTGTAAAGAAACATGATATTAGAAAGTAGGATACTGCTTTAACAAATACAGATATAACCTAAAGGATGTTTCATTGAAGCATTCCCAGACCTCTGCTAACACTGGCAGCCCAAAGTATGTCAGTAGACAACTTGGAAGTGATTTAGAGAAGAAAAAATGTTTTTCAAGACTCACTAGCCAAAAAATATCTGATCCATTTACATAAAAAAAAGAAAAGTAATCAAACAAGGTCTATGCAAGTATGGAAGGAAGGAAGGATGGAAGAGAGAGAGAGAGAGAGAGAGAGAGAGGCAGCTTTGGTTACAGAGGAGAAATCTGTGTTTGGGACTCAGACCATTGTTCTAATGGGTGAAATTATGGAAGGTATGCAAGGATCGTAATTAACCAGGAAGTTTTCTCTTGATATTTTCATCCTCTTTCTTTTCATCCTCATTATTCATTTTGACTCTGCAAGAAACTAAAAACTTGAACATGTGAAAGAAGTAGCATGCCCTTTTTACATTTTGCATATTTTATCTTAAAAATCAAACAAAACATGCACGATGAAATTATTTTGTGATATAAATATGCACTCTGGTAGAAGCAGAGAAAATATATGTAGGCATATTCCTTGAGAGTTTCTGATACTAAGTCAACCAATTTCTACACGAAGGAAGATATTGTGCCTGAAAATAAAGTACAACATCATGTCCATGACTTTAAAACTGAGGAATCTAGAATAAGACCAGGATCTTGAAGGGGACGGTTAGAAATAGCCAGGCTTGGAAGTTGTATGACGGTTTATAATATTCCTGAGGACCACTATTGGTTGACCAGAAAATAAATATTTGATACGCCTACTGCTGTGTTAATGACTTGGAGGGCAAGTGACTAGCAGATCAAACCAAAATTGTCTTCATTCACCAATATTACAATGAAACTATTAAGAATGCCTGTAAACTTAAAAATTTAAAATTTTAAAAAACTTAAATATCCCTCACTTAAAAATTTGGAGCATCTTTAATGATACAGAATGTCTTAAAACCATGAGCCAGAACTGATATTGTGACTTATGTGTGATATACCCAGAGGTAACACTTGATGTAGTCATTTATTTACTTAGTTGGTCAGAACTGATATTGTGACTTATGTGTGATATACCCAGAGGTAACACTTGATGTAGTCATTTACTTACTTAGTTGGTAAAGATATTGTGACTTATGTGTGATATACCCAGAGGTAACACTTGATGTAGTCATTTATTTACTTAGTTGGTAAAAAAAAAATATATGCTTGTTTTCAATCTAATTTAAGGAATTTCCATTGAAAGCAAGACTTTCCTGCTTATTTTAACATACAACTATTTAAGCAGAAAAAACTTATTTTATTGTTGTATCAGCAGGCCTTTTTTTGTGATTTATTAAATCACCTGTTTCATAGATGGTGTTAATGAAGACATGTCATTAATTTAACCTTCATTTTTCAGATAATCAATCATCTCTCTGTTGTTACACAGTAACATTGGCCAGCAATCATGCAAACTAATTCAGTCAATCCTACCTCTCCCAGAGATCCAAGTACACTTCTTTAAGCAATATTCTTGTCTCACTTTTACTCAGACACTTGACACTTGCTGCTTATAAACTTAACAATACTTTAATCCAATCTGCAGAAACCTTTCTCCACATTTTTATTCATTCTCTCCTTCTCTCCTGAATCAAAAGAAAAGCATTTTTGTTATGTCAATTTCTATTTTTGTTATTAATGTATTTTAAGGCTTGATAGGTTTAAATAAATTATTTTTACATGTCTTCTTCCTTACAGAGTTCACAAGTAAGTACATTTTGCAAGATGAATCTTTCTAAATCTCTCCTTTTATCTCATTCTCTCCAATTTCAGTTAGGTACTTTGTTCATCTTAGTTCATCACCCTAATATGTTTTTGAGAAACAGCATGAAATAGTGGTTAAAGCTGTTGGGTTAGGCTACCTGTGTTTAATGGCTAACTCTGTCACTTACTAGCTTTGTGATCATGGGCACAGATGGTTAATGAATTTGTTCCTCTGCTTTTCTGTCTGGAATTGGGTAAGATAATATCATCTATTGCTCAGAGTTATTAGGAGAAATCAATAGTTTACATATGCGATATATATAAAGCATTTAGAGCATTTAGTGCTGTGTACACAGTATGTACCCAGCAGTATGTCTAAAACTACTGTTGTGATTTAGTCATCCACTTTCATAGTCCATTCTCTTGGCTTATCACTTTGCTTGGGATGTCCCCTTAATCCAAAACAAAATCTTCACACACACCTGATTCCCTTTAAATTTTCTAGATTTGTGCTTTACTATATTGTCAAATTTTGAGGAAATGTAAAAATTTTGTTTTCTCTTCTTTGCAACTCTTAACTTCTTGCTTCTACTTCCTATTCTTAAATGGAAAAATTACTTTCTAAGTTTTTTCCAATAGTTTAAGCACTCCTTTAAAAAATTGAATTTTTAAAATTATATGCCAGAGCATATTAAGAAATTTCTTTTTATTTCTCAGATCACTCCTTCATTATCTTGTCTACAGCCCTTAATATAATTCTTTACAGGAAGCCTTCAAGTGCTTAATATTTGTCTTCATCCATTTTTTGTGGCCATGACAGAATACCTGAGACTGGATAATTTATAAAGAACAGAGGATAATTTCTAATAGTTCTGGAGGATGGGAAGTCCAAGGTCCAGAGGCACACACCTGGAGAGGGCCTTCTTGCTGTCTTAAAACATGACAAAAAGTTGGAAGAGCAAGAGAGCACACGGGAGAGAGGGGCAGGGAAGGGGGCTGAACTCGTCCTTTTATCAGGAAACCACTCCCACCATAACTAATCCACTCCCACAATAAAAGCGTTAATTCATTCATGAAAGCAGAGCCCTCATGACACAATCACTTCTTAAAAGAGTCCACCTCTTAACACTGTTGCATTGAGCATTCAAAATGTAGCAGCATTATGATCGATATTTTATAAGCTAGGAGATTTCCTATTTAATACAATTAAGATGGTCCACAAAACAAATATCTATTTGTTTTTACAAATTTTGTTGAGTATTATGAAGAAACAGAATGAGGCATCATGATGGAGAGGGAAGCCTACTTGAAGAAGGTTAGAAGGGAACAGGCAGTCTGAGAGGTTGTTGATGCCTGAAGTTTTAGGAATAGCAAGTCATTCGTTGGAAAAAATATTTATGGTAAATAAAATAACATGGTCTAAGCACTGATCATAAAATAAATTTCTGGAGGAGAAAAACTTAGAGTTGTACTGTGTTGCTATAAGAGGAAGTGCAATATAAGTTTAGAAAAGTAGGTGGAGAGATTAATTGTTTGGAATTGATGAAGTGCCAATAACTATAATAGGGCCTTTATGCATGATATTATTTCTTACAATATTGAAATTAATAGTGTTTTTTTTTTGTTTGTTTGTTTTATTATTTTT
>NW_007736921.1:47106-53846 GCF_000696425.1 Galeopterus variegatus
TCATCCTTTCCAATCTGGATGCCCTTTATTTCCTTCTCTTCTCTGATTGCTCTGGCTAGAAATTAATAGTGTTTTTAAACCTATTCTGCAGATGAAGAGATGAGAAACTGTGTATTTACAGTATAAATTACATGTCTTTAGATTGGTAATCTCTAATAATAACTACCATTTATTTATTTAAGTCTATTATATGGTAGTAGTTATGCTGGGAGCCAACCTATGTTATCTGATTTAATGTTCATAAAATATTTTGAATATAAAAGTTATATTTGTGTATGTGTATCTGTGTGTGTATATACACATGTATATGAATGCACAGATTTTGTCTTAAGGTCAAACAACATTTAAGAAAAGCTTAAGATTAACATTAATGTCCCAGATTCAACATATTATAGAAATTTCAGCACAATTTTAGAATAGCAATAAATGCCCGAGTATGGATAAGATTCATTACAATCTTTTTGTGTCATTACCTCTTCATGCTGTATGTTGGGAAAAATGTTGGCTTTATATTTCAAGCTCATAATAGCTTAGTAATTTGCTCTGCATCTTTGTCCATTATTATCATTAATAAATATATATGTTTACTTTCAGAAAATATATATTCATTATATTGATTACTAGTTGAGATTTCCATCATAGTCTATTTGTATTTTGTCGATATAATAAAGTTCCACTATCATCAGAAAATAAGTTTATTTATTTAAATCTGTCTTTGAAATGTATTATTTCTTACTCATATGCATATTCCTCTATTTTTTGTCTTTTTCCCCAAAGATGTTATGTCAATATCACTTGAGAGTAATTTTTAAAATTTTTACTTGGAAGTACTTGTGAAACTTCTTCCTTATAGTTTATGTACCTTACAAGAGGAAAAGCCAATAATTGTACCATTTGGATTCTAGCTTGTTTTTTGGAAGAAGGAAGGAGGGATCGGATGTGTCATGGAAGAGCTCTTTGTAGACAGTTTGTGAGTTGCTGCTCCACGTCATCTCAGGTGTTTCCAGCAGCCTGCAGTATCACTGCTTTATATCGTAACTGTAGTACACGGAACTTCTCTATGGAGACAGATGTTATTTGTGTCCCATAGCCCCCAGCACCTCTGCATCTGGGAGTAGCCTTGTGGCCACATTCAGCTTCTGCAGCAGGACTATCCTGAATGAGATTTGAGTATAGTATTCTTTGAGAAAATTCTATGTGACTCTTATCTTCCCAAGATGTTTCATACTTTCTAGTTTTTCCATGTATTTCCCTTTTAAAAATCTTATCAATACATTTTAGGAATATAGTTCATAAAGGAAAGCCTGTTAATAGATTATCAAATTTCTAGTATTCTTTAGTAGCCTAAAGAAAAGTCATTCAGGTACATAGAAAAGAACTATGCAATTAAAATTAAAAACCAATTAATAGTGTATTCTGATTTGTAGGTGAATAAGATTGATGGAGGATATTTTCCTAATTTCAGTTATGGTTTATCCTCAAAAATATGTCCACTATCAATTCTACAGAAGAGAACACTGAAATTGTCATGATTTAAACATTGTATTTCATTTATGTCCATTTCGTATCCCTCATTATAATAGTGATTCATTTTTTCATTATTACATGATCAGAAAGATGATTTTATTGAACAATGACTAAAATTTTTCTATATCATTACACTGAAATGATAAATGTGTGATCTTAATGGAAGAAATCATCTACAATGATTTCTTAATAAATAATATAACTATTGAGGTAAAATAGTATTATGTGATTTATATAAAATAAATCCCAGCATTACTACAAAAGGTGGCTTACTTTTCAATTTTACATTAAACATACTTTCAAATATGTGCACAAATCTTTTAACTAACAATACAGCCCAATTATAGCATAAATACTGAATATAGGTAAGATAATTTTGGATGAAGTACAGCAGTTTTCCTACAATATGAGTCAGTTTTCTCCAGTATATATATATATATATAAAATAAAGTATTTTATATATATATAAAATAAAGTAAAATTTAAAAAATCAAAGAGAATTCTGCTAGGAGACAAGTTTGGCTAGTTCACTCCTGGCAAATGTACAGCAAGGTCTTTTTGATGCTTACAGTTTTAAGTGTGAGGATTTAAAAGTGCCTGATCACCTACAGGGTAGTGTAAAAATAGCAAGTCCCAGAGTCAGACTTTTCAAAGCTTGGTATTTCTCACTGTTTTCTCATGAGACCACCAACACCAGAAAGCAAGGAAACACTACACATCTTCCTTTGGGATGCAAGAGAGTAGAATACGTCTCTGGAAATGTAAAAGTTCTACATTTTCTACCAGGACGAGGAGGAGAGTGAAGTGGAAGAAGGAAAGAAAGGCTGTATAAAACAACTTCAGGTCCATGCACAGGAAACTAAAGCATCTAAAATTAATCCTCACCAACCACACTTCTGAGCTGTGGTATTCTGATAATTCTCTAGCTTCTATTCTCAATAAAAGAATCAAAGGAAGATATTTAGAAAATACTCAAAAGATTTAGTAGTCCAGTGGAAACCTTTATATCATAAAGAGAGACACACAATGACATAACCAACATAAATAAATAAATAACAACAAACAAATCAAAGTAATGATAAACAGGTATTTTATGTCATGGAGGTATAAAAACACACACATTTCCTATTTTATACAATTTTTGGTCTGGATATTTTCCCCATCAGCTGCTTTGGTTTCCTCGTATTAGGGAATATAGTGATTCACTGAACAATTTTTTTTTCATGCCCATCAGCTGCTTTGGTTTCCTCGTATTAGGGAATATAGTGATTCACTGAACAATTTTTTTTTTTCATGCCTTTTTTTTTGTTGTTTTGTGGTTCATGCTCACTGTCAGAGTAAAACATTTTTACCTTAATCTATAGCTTTCAGAAACATACGGGTAGATCACAATTGTTTCCTGGGAAAGAAGCCTGTTAAGTTAAAAGTGGATAGCAAAAGAGTTTAAACATTTGAAAAAACTCCAAGAAATCATCTTTCTAGTCCTTCAAATGCATTTCTCTAGTATTATACAGTTTTATTTTGCTTTTCTTTTTTCCTAAATAAAATGGCTACTTTTTGTTTCTATTTCTAGGTTGTTCTAATCCAATGACTGGTCTTATATTTGACAGTTGCTTCATTGTCATGATTTGAGAGTAGTATCTCTCCAAAAATTGACTCTCTAGAGGCCAAAATTAATCACTATTGGAATCAACCATTTGTGCACTGTAGGTGTATGTGGGTATATGGTATGCATAAATATCCTTTTAATGAAAATGTAATATACTGGTAGTTTTTTTTTAACTTTATAAAAGCTGTTATATTTGAGATGTACTGGGTTAACTTAATTTTATTCTGATACAGGTAGATCAGACATTTTAACCATTTAATTTATGAGAAAACTAAGTCCCAAGACATTAGGTGAAGCCCAAAGCTGAGAAGGATTCAGTGACAGGCAGGATTAATGTCATACTCTTCTGACAGATGGACAATCTACTCCTCTCTTGTGGTACTTGGCCTCTTCTTCTGGATTGCAAGAGTTTACTTGCAAATTTCTTTATACCGTTAGCTTATATGCATTTATCCCTTGAACAAACTGTGATCTATTAAAAACCAAGGTCATGTGAAATAGAACAGTGAACAGGTGCAGTTTTTAATGACGCTTCAGGAGAAAAGGACTTGAAGTTTAGGACTGTAGCATTGTTTTCACTTGAGCAACTTAGGGGCACACAAGAAACCTGGAAACAGAAAAGGTATGTAGTATTAAGAAAAGAACTAATAATAAATTGTTAAACATCTTAATAAAAATTATAAAGAACCTATAAGATACCCTTCTCTTCCCTAACAATTAAACTAGTGATGTATTAAAAAATGGTGACAAAACTGGTAAGACTATAATGAATTAGACACTCATGTTGCATTAGATTATACTCTGATGGTTGGTATAATCCTTTTGAAAATGTATTTGTAAATAGGTAACTTTAATGTTAAAAATATCCATACTCTTTGGTTTTGACTTGGTAACTTAACTTACTGTAGTATTTCCTTCATGAGGAAAGAGCAAAGATATAGCCACACCTTTTACAGAACAGTTGTTTTATTAAGTGGACTATATGCATAAAACATACATTTTTATTATTTATATAAAAATCAGCAAATTGGCAATAGCCTAATTTCCCCAAAATGGGATCATGTGTAATCTTCAAATAAATATTTTGTAGCCATGGAAACATCCTTATAAGATAACGTCGAGTGAAGAGGAATTATACAAAAAATTATATAAAAACATACAGAGAGAAAGATCAAAAGAGATCACAGTCATTTAAAATTTACACAGAAACAACAATGGTATTATCTGGGAAGTGAGAATAAAGAACTTTTGATTTTTATCTGAAATACTTTTCCCTGTTATTTTCCAAATTTCTAAATTGACTGTTTTAATTTCTATAAACATTCTATCATGCTATATATTTTTACAGGAAGTATAAAAAATGGCAAGCTTTTCCTGTGTAATTTTTCAGTTTCTCTTTTTATGTTTTGGTGTCTGAGGTCAATACTTAGATGTTTCAATTCTCCTCAGTCTTCTTCACTTAAAAAAATTAAATAAAAACAAAACCACAAACTCTATAACAAAGCATTGATTCCAAGTGGCACTGGGAATGCTAATTACCTAGGACATCGTTTTTCTTTTCTTCTTTTGATTTTGGCATCTGGCTGGTACAGGGATCAAGCCCTGGACCTGAATGTTATCAACACCATGCTCTAACCAACTAAGCTAACCTGTGGGCTAATGGATGCCAGGCTACGCTCTGTGCCCTAAGTGAATCATTGTGCAGTATCTGCATGTACAAAGCAACACAGCGTACCCCACAGATATGTACAAGTAATTGTTAAAATGTTTTGAATAGAGAAAAATAAATAAAATAAACTTAGCAGCTGTTTTTTAAAAGGAATTTCCCTTTCATCAGTAGAGGAAGCACAGAGTGAAGTGTTCTGTGACTTATCTTGGGGGGGTGCACGACAATTCTATTTAAGCTGACTAATTCTACTCAAATGACATGGTGAGGTGGCACAAGAGCAGCTTCATGCCTTTGATGTTCTCCCCACCTAAACTAAAAAGCTAGTTTAAAATCACTTTAAAGTGTCTGCTGACACTTTGAATCTGATTCTGTATTTGAATAGACCAAATGTTCTGGGGAATACTGAAGTCAACTGTTGTGATTCAAATTTCATTAAACCTGGTTTCTTAAGTGAAGGGTCTCACTTTATGTCTGTTCTGGAGAGTAATAAGTAGATTACTGTATATTTTAAATAAACCTAAGGTTGGCATTTCCCTGAAAGGTTTAAAAGGGTGCTATTAAATGCTATTGAACCCTAAGGACTTAAGATAATTATCACTATTTCCTTTGAGTTATAGTATGTGTTCTAATTTACTCAGTAAAAATTGGGAAAAGATAAAACAGTAGATGTGACTCTTGGCACATAAATTCATAACAATAAAAATATATTCAAATGTTAATTAGAGGAGGCCATGTACTTAGCCCCCGAAGAAAACTGGTAACTTAGATCTAAAGACTTTAGTTATCTAAACTTTAAATAATCAATTTATAATATAATTATAATCGGCATGGTGATAAAGTTTCAGATGCACACATCTAATGTAATTAACATTTTCTCTAACCATGAATAGATGATATTTTTCAGATATTTCACGAAATATGGTGATCTATTAGACAGTTGTCAATAGACTATGAAGGAATGGTTAAGATACAAGTTTGGTTTTGTAGATAATATGCAAATGGGTAAAAATGTCAAAATATATAAATTCATGGAGTTTAGCTATTTCACGGAATTACTGATTTTTACTCTTATGACCCAGTTAGCTAACTTTATGTTTTGAGGTCACATCATTAAGCAAAATTCCTGTTGAGATATTTAAGTGTCCATAGACATGCTTCAATTTGTTTAGAGTAGAAATAATTGTGAACAAATCTGCTTCAAAAATCTTATTATATGGACTACTACTTCCATTTGGGGTGTACTGCAAGCAGGATANCATCTGGCTGGTACAGGGATCAAGCCCTGGACCTGAATGTTATCAACACCATGCTCTAACCGACTAAGCTAACCTGTGGGCTAATGGGTGCCAGGCTATGCTCTGTGCCCTAAGTGAATCATTGTGCAGTATCTGCATGTACAAAGCAACACAGCGTACCCCACAGATATGTACAAATAATTGTTAAAATGTTTTGAATAGAGAAAAATAATTAAAATAAACTTAGCAACTGTTTCTTAAAAGGAATTTCCCTTTCATCAGTAGAGGGAGCATGGAGTGAAGTGTTCTGTGACTTATCTTGGGGGTGCACGACAATTCTATTTAAGCTGACTAATTCTACTCAAATGACATGGTGAGGTGGCACATGGGCAGCTTCATGCCTTTGATGTTCTCCCCACCTAAACTAAAAAACTAGTTTAAAATCACTTTAAAGTGTCTGCTGACACTTTGAATCTGACTGATTCTGTATTTGAATAGACCAATTGTTCTAGGGAATACTGAAGTCAACTGTTGTGATTCAAATTTCATTAAACCTGGTTTCTAAAGTGAAGGGTCTCACTTTATGTCTGTTCTGGAGAGTAATAAGTAGATTACTGTATATTTTTAATAAACCTAAGATTGGCATTTCCCTGAAAGGTTTAAAAGGGTGCTATTAAATGCTATTGAACCCTAAGGACTT
>NW_007736921.1:55153-56405 GCF_000696425.1 Galeopterus variegatus
GCTTCAAAAATCTTATTATATGGACTACTACTTCCATTTGGGGTGTACTGCAAGCAGGATAACCTACAAAATCATAGCATTTTAAAACCATCAAAGTGCTAAGAATCCAAAAATCTCATGTACTAAATTCCAGATTGTTACAATCTCTTCCTAAGAAGGAAGAGACCCTGGCTGCTTTCATCTTTAGTAGAAAGACTGGAGGAAAAACCATCAGAGAGAAGTAAGGAAAAATAAACTTATTTTTTAATGAACTTTTAATGATAGCATGCATACTGAAATGATGAGTAAGTATCCTGCATAGTTTCAGCCCCAGAATGGGTCTACTTTCCCCCACCGACACCTTCCAATGGGATTACACCGAGTGCACAGGGAACACATTTCAAGGCTGGGAACAGGGAGGGCAGGAAAGCTAAGCTAGACCCTCTTAGTTTGCATCGAGTCTTCCCCAGATGCAAGCCAGTGGTTTGCTGAAAAGCTAAGAGAAATCTCTAAAGCACCTCAGGACTTCCCAACATGTACGGTAGTGATACCCCAGTGACTGGGGCAGGGTCAAATTGTTCAGAGAAATAAATCACTGTAAGACACTCTGGACCTTCACTAAAAGTGCTACTGCCTAACAATCCAGTTGTTTAACCAATTCTATTTATTAATTTTGGTGGCTGGTCAGTACAGGGATCTGAACTGTTGAACTTGATGTTACATCACCATGCTCAAACCAACTGAACTAACCAGCCAGCCCCAAAATATGAAAATCAAACTGTAAAATAGAAAGAGACATTCCAAGGTTTGGAAAGCTGATGGCTGGGTTGTATACCATAAAGACAGCTCCAGAGCCTCAATCGTGCTCAGATCCCACCTCCTGTTGAAGGAAAAGTGATCTCAGTCTTAACATTTGAAGCAGGTGATGAATTGAATCTATTAGAACTGCAGACCGGACTTGCCCAGCTATAATGACTCAGTGTGCGATATTATGGGCATAAATGTCATTTTCTTCTGTCTCCACAATTATTTTGCACACAATGTGTGATATGCAATAAAAATAATGTATGAGAAATGCAGGGAAGCAAGACTAGCCATAGATGAGAGTGGAGACAGTGAATAGAAGTAAGTACAGAGACAGCTGAAGATTTGGAATTATATGATGAGGACTTTAAGATAACTATTAAAAATTGTTAAGGAAGCAATAAAAATATGCACAGCATGCATGAATACATACAGTATTTTAGCAGAACTTAAAATTACTTTAAAAAAA
>NW_007736921.1:58196-58920 GCF_000696425.1 Galeopterus variegatus
ATTAACCATTCTCATGCATTAAAATGTATTTTTCACTAAACTATACTATTGCAAATGGGAATTATTACTTTGTGTGCATATTTTTTGTTGCTGCTTCTGTAATGATTTGTTACGTATCTCATACTTTTTTGCAGTAAGATTTCCTTAAGATCCATCCATGTTGCTAATTGTGCATCCATTGCCCCAAGGCAGTGAACATTTTTTTCTTTCTTTACCTAAAGTAGGTATCATTTTTAGTTGTCACCTCTAGCATGTTAGGAATTTATTAGTGGTAGTAGACAGGTCAGCATCAGTGAGGGGATTTATATAAACAAGGACACTTGCTTCGTATTACTGTTGAAAGGATGTGGCTTTCCTTCTCAGCTATAGTGTTTTCCTCTATGATTTTTCTATCTAGATATGCCACTAGTCTAATGGAAAACATGATCTTCCACAGAGACTTTGAATATCATTGAATATACTGGATCATGAAATAGAAAAAAAAAAATGTTCAAATTGCTTCTTAAGCCGTCATAGTGAGCACACCCTTCCAAAAGACCATAACTGTAGGAAAGGAAAGGATGACAGTCTGGCATTGCAATGGTTTGAATGTGGTTCAAAAAGATTATGTATTAGAAACTTGGTCTGCAGTGAAACAGTGTTGAGAGGTGGAACCTTTGGGAGGAAATTGGGTCATGAGAGCTTTCCCCTGGATTCAAGGATTCATGGATTAATGGGTGTTGCG
>NW_007736922.1:0-239 GCF_000696425.1 Galeopterus variegatus
GATTTCTGAACAAATAAGTTAGATAAATGGAGACCTAAATCTATGTTTCCCGATACAGAGTTTTTGCACCATTCCGTAAAGTATTCTATTCCTACTATCTGTAAAATGAGAAAAACAACCATGGTCTAACTTGGCAGATACACTTAAAATAAAATGAGGTATAAGAAAAGCTCTAGTTAGCAATAATTACAAAAACCATTGCCAGAAATATTCTTCTAAATTATATGTTCTATTATTTT
>NW_007736922.1:5143-8238 GCF_000696425.1 Galeopterus variegatus
CCCCACCAAGCACGACTTCAGTTCGAACCCGCTCCCGGCTTCATCAACCGCAAGACTCGGAATGAGAGCGAGTCCATCGCGGGGAGTCTGGCTTGGCTCCGCCGCGGTGCGATGGAGTAACTGGCTGGTGTAGGCTGAGCTCCACTGCGCACAGCTACTTGGCCGGGGCGCGCCCGCTGCGCTCCCCTAGTCCCGGTCCGGCGCACCGCGGGAGGCAGGCGCGCTCCCGCTTTCCGCAGCCTCCTCTTCTTCCAGGTCTCTCTCGCCAGGGCTTCCGCGGATCAGTCGGCAGCCGGCCTCCACCTTCCGCTCTGGGCGAGTATCTCCCTCCGATCCTTACTGACATCAGGCTGGCGGGGGCGCTCCCGCCGCCACTCACCCCTCAGCCGAACTGGGCTGCGCCTACCCTTCTGCTCGTAGAGCGCCTCTGCGCACCCGTGCTCCCTGCTCTAGGAGGTGACCCTCCTTGGCCACCCAGCAGCCGCAGCCGGGACTTCTCTCCGCCGTCGTGAGAACACTGGGATCGGAGAACGGAGCGCCTCCCTGTGCCCAGGCTTCCTCCCTCTACTCCCTTCTCCTCCAGTCCTCCCCCACCCCGCCCCAGCCCTGTTCCGTACAGGCGAGGGGACCCGGAGAGCAGCCCAGGCTCCGCGCGCGCGGCGGGGCTGCAGCTGCTCCTGCTGCTGAGCGAGCGGCGGAGGTGGCCGCCTTGCGCCTCCCTGGACTTCCCAAGTGGCGGCAGAGCAGTCGCAAGCGGGAGACGACATTTAGAAGGCTCAGTGTAAGAGGAACCTTCAGACTCCTCCTCGACGTCTCTTCTAGTGGAGTGTGGCACTTGGTTGTCGTTATTTCCTCGGACTGCTTACGGTGCACGGATTCAGCTGAGGCCCAGTGGAGCTTTAGGCTGTTTGCGCGTCTGGGCGCTGTTCCCACCGGCACACATCTGTCGACGGTGAGGAAAGGTCTGCGGGCGACAGTGGCCGCTGCGGACTGGGACTGGGATACGTGCTGCAAATGCTCGTGCTACCTACCCTCGCCCTGCTCAGCGCCAGCGGCACCGGTCCCGCCGCTCAAGGTAAGGGGTCCGCCAGGCTCCGGGGCTACATCCCTTCGCTTCTTCCTTCCTCCTTCTTTCTCTCCTCCTCCGCAGCTCTCCTGGCTTCCTCAGTCGGCCTCGTTGATCTCAACTGGAAACCACTTTAAATTACACTTTCCCAACTATTCAAGAAGCTTTGAAGATTGTTACATTTAAAAATCTATCTTCGGAGATGGGCGCGGATGGACCAGGGACGCACGGGGTGTGGACACGCATCTGTCTCTGTGCATGTGGGAACCTGGGGTGTCTTTTGCACTTTCTGCTGTGGCAAGCGCATGTCGTTGCATATTGTGCACACAGAGCCTTGGAAAGACTTTGGGTTCTGGTGGCTATGTGGCATGCTGTAGATGCACCCTGATGCGCGTGGTGCTCAGAGGCTCGGGCGCTGTGCCACGCCGGGGTTAGAGGACCGTCACTGCGTCTCTGAGCACACCAGACGCTCAGCTCAGGAGATGTGGCCAATGCTGCCGGTGCCCTCGCTGCTGCTCGGGGCGCTGTGGAGAAGCACAGCCCGCCCACACCCGTGTTCCCAACCGGAGGCAGGCCCCAGTGCGCATGCCTCCTCACTTCGTTCCCTCTCGGTGTCCTCCTTCCACCAGGCGACGGAGAAACTTGAAACCTCAGAGCTCTGGGGAACGGGCTGGTTGTTCAAACCAAATCCGAAACTCCCCTGGGTAGGGGACCAGTTTATAACTGACACTTTAATGTAACGCGTATGCTGTTTAAAATAAGTGTCCGGGGCTCTGGGCAGAGCCGGGTTCGGAGCAGAGCAGCTGGGAGTTGGGGGTGGGTGAGACAGGAGGGGAGACGCGGGGCTGATCGCCCGGCTCCCTTCCTGTCCCCCGAATTTGAAGTGGTAGCGGCAGCTCCCAGCCTTCCGTCCGGGAAGCTGAGAGGCAGGGAGCGAAGGAAGACAGAACCAAGGCTGCCCTCTCTGGGGTGTCTCTCGGGTCACCGGGGGTCCCAGCGCCCAACTAGGTCTTTTCGCCCGGTTCCTTGGTGATGGCTGGCTCAGGGAAGTCAGCTCAGCTCTTCCTAGAAGGAAAAAGGAACACCCCCACCCCCCTATCTCGGTTTTACTTCTTTTCAAATTTGGAGAGCAAGGGAGGCTCGGCGAGAGCCCCAGCTCCCCCGGCGATGCTCAGGCCCCGGCGTTTCCCGACTGAGTTCCCTCTGATCTGCAAGAGGCGCTGGGGCGGGGGCGTTGGAGGTAGAGGGGGGCGCAGAGAACGCCAGTGAGGTCCTGGGGGGAGGGAAGTGATTAGCAGGGCTGTGTGAATTAGCTACATTTTCCTGCTGCCCTGCTAAGTGGGTGCGCTCATAAATCCTTCCTTCTCGACAGACGCCTCCCGTCCCCGAGGAGGTTCTGCTCTGGTTTTCTTATGCACGCCTCCAGAGTCCAGGTTGAGCTTATGTGTCCCATCATTATGGATGTGACCCAGAACATTTGCCGAGACCCGACACCCGGTGGAAGACGTTGGGTCCCTTTACACATATATCCTCACATGTTTTCTCGGAGCCTGTCAAGCGTGTTTATTAGGATCAACAGTGTTCGTTTTCGGGGGACACTTCTGGTGTCCAAGTAAGTGACGATGTGCCCTCGAACTGCAATACGGCCCATGAAATCTTGATCTCTGTGGGTAAGTGATGTTTGTTGACCTCCACTTTTTGAGCATGTGAGTTTTTAACGGGGATTTGGGNAAGGTAGGGATGTGCGAGTATCCAGGTCAGTCCTCTTACAATCACATGCTATTGTGTGGAAGATGATATTTCTTCACACACTCAGTCAAGAGACAGTAGTAGCACTAACAACAGTCCATACAGACCGTAAAGTGATGCCAAAGTCTCGCGAGGGCTCACAGTTCGGGTATGACGGAAGTACCCAGCATTATTTGTATGTGTCTTTTCCATTGTTTAAGGTAAAGAAAGAAAAAATTGTACTCTGTAATGCAGTCTTCAAATGTGTATTTTTCAGGACCCAGCAGCCATGAGATCAAGG
>NW_007736922.1:10190-12154 GCF_000696425.1 Galeopterus variegatus
GTGAATCCCACCAGTTCTGTTCACAGGGTGGACTTCTCTCCCTGCCCCCATCATTTGGGGCAGCCTATCATAGGGGGCATGTGGTGTAGTTATGCACTTTGGATGACACTAGCATTTCATGAAAAACCATCCAGAAACAAGGCTCAAATGTTCTTTTCTTTAATGAGCTGGTCACAGGGAACAACATAGGAAGCCATAGGTATAGGAGAGGGCATTGGAGCCATGGGGACCTGAGCTAGTCACTTGTCCCTTCAAGACCTGCTGAAGCCTGATTCACATGCCCCACCCCACTAGCTAGTGGGGTGAGACATGCACACCCAGCCTTAGGGCATGAGAGGTCAGGCAATATCCAACTCATAACAGGAAGTGCAGGTCCCCGGTAACCTGACAGCCCCACGAGGAAGTGGTAAACCTCTTCTTAGCCAAGTAGTAAACTAGATTTTTTTTCCTCAAAGGGAGAATAATCATCTGCAGAAAACTTTATTCTGCCTCTGAAATCCAGAAAAGCCCACTGGGCAATGTGCCCTCTTCTTAGTGGTAGAAGGCACAAAAAACAGCAAGTTCCTCTTTACCTTGGAGGGGAAATCTGAACATGCACCAGTCTCAGGACCCTGGAGATCCCACCAAGGTGGAAGAGGCCTAGACATTGTATGATTCATTTTCCGGCTTCGGGCAAAGTTTTGTCTTTTCCAGTTATGTATTCTGAAATTGGAGTATGAGCCACATGGTGGCTTTATGGGCCTGCTGATTCCACTGTAAGACGGAGCCAGTCCAAAGCTTCCTCTGCCACCTGAGCTGGACTGCAGAGTGGTCTCCTTTTGAGGCTCCAGGAATTGCTCNAGATCAAGGTCTACCGAATACTGGTCATGGACAGAACCTGGCTAGTGCCCACATTATTGATCTATTAGTCTTCTGACAATACAGCCTGTAGGATATTCAGAATTCCTGCTAGAGAGTATACAATCCCTAACACAGTGGCATATTCCTTTTTTTCCTTTGTTTTTTGTTAATATTTTCCCTTTATTTATTAATTTAATAATTTTATTCATTTATTTACTAATTTCATTCTTTTCTCTTTTCATTTGTCTTTATAGGTTTCCTGTTCAGTCCTTTCCTTGCAGACAGGTATGCACACAGGAGTCCATCTGTCCAGGAGCTGTTTTTTCCTTTCTTTCTCTGTGGGACGTGAGCTCCTCAAGACAAGTCAGACAAGCACTGTGTGCATCACAGCTGCCTGAGGCCCACCTGGGGTGCTTGTGAGTCCCATCACCCTCCTTTGCAGACACTCGTTGATCCTACGGTTGGCTGTGTGAAAAGTGGTGACTCAGACTCTGTGACATGCAGGTCATTTACAGCCCCATCAGTCAACAGGAATGTCTGTTGAGATGAACAGGTCTCTGCCTGGACAGCCACATGCTGTGGACCCAGGGCATTCTGGAGAGCAGGGCAGATGCTTGCCAAAGAGATGAAGGGGGTTCTCTTAGTGGTGTCAGCTGTGCCAATCGGGGTCCTGTTGAGAAAACCCGGAAGTTCCCTCATGTCCATCAAGGAGATCTGGACACCAAAGACCACCAGCTGGTGCAGGATGCCAATGGCCTAGGGTTGGTCCCATGACAGTAAAGGTGTCGTTACCCTGGGTAGGGGGATTCATCGGCTTAGATATGAAGATACGAGATGTGTGTGTGTGCAGCTGGGTCTGAGGCTCCTGTCTGGGAACCCAGACTTGGGTCTGGCCCCTGAGGAGCCCCTTGGGTCCTGGCACAGCTGACTCAGGGGAGAGCTGGACTTGCATGATGTAGCTGCTGTGTCGGGCTTGGTGAGTGGGAGCCCATGATGTGGGACCAAGCACCACCCCATCCCAGCCACCATGGCCACCCGGACCATCAGTGACTGGGGAAAGAGCCTGGGTCATCCACCCTCAGGGAATCCCGTGTTCTTGGTATGGGGACTCCTCTGCTAGGGCT
>NW_007736922.1:13551-15250 GCF_000696425.1 Galeopterus variegatus
CCAGTGCACAGTCACCGCAGTGAGAGGAAGCTAGGAGAAGGTGTGCACTGTAAATTCTTGCTGTGTGATGGAGTTCTTCACTGGAATCCTGCCCATCCTTAATTTATGGATCTAGTGCTAAAATATGGGAACTGGGTGCTGGAATGTGAGTTTTTATTCAGTGTTTCACTTCTGACACGTGCTGCCCACAGCAGGGTTTTGTTTTCGTCTTTGCTTACACAAGTCAAGTTAGACCATCCCCCCACTGCATTCAGAAGCCCAAGGAAGTGGCATTTTTGTGTTTTTAGAGTAGTTTTTTGTCACTCTTTCCAGCCTTCAGATTTTTCAAAGTATAAAGTTCCTGGCAAAAGAATTGGACTTTTCCTTTGGCATTCTTTTGTTGTGGTAAAATACACATAACATAAAATTTACTACTTCAACCTTTTTAAAGTGTACAATTCAGCGGCATTAAGTACACGCACAATATTGTACGACCACCACTGCCACCTGGTTCCAGAACTTTCTTATCACCCCAAATGGAAACCCCATGCCATTAAGCAGTCATCCCCTGTTTCTCCTCCCCCAGCCCCTTAGCAACCACTTTCTGTCTCTTGGATTTGCCTGTTCCGGACATTTCCCATAAATGGAATCACAGAACGTTTGGCATTTTGTGTCGGGCTTCTTTCACTGAGCACAGTGTTTTCAAGGCTCATCCACGTTGTGTAATGTGTCAGATGCTCAGCATCACTAGTCTTTAGGAAATGAAAATCTAAACCACAGCGAGATACCACTTCATGCCCACTAGGATGGCCATTATCAAAACCACAGAAAGTAACAACCGTTGGCGAGATGGTGGAAAAATGGGAGGCCCCGCGCATTGCTGGCAGCACAGCAAAACGGTGCAGCCACCATGAGAAACAGTTTGGCAGTTTCTTATAAAACTAAATGTGCAATTCCCACACAACCCACAGCTTCACGCCTAGGTATATACCTCAAAGAATTGAAAACAGGTCTTGAAACAAACACCTGTGCAGACTGTTCATAGGAGCACTACTCACAATAACCACATGGTGGAAGCAACCCAAATGCCCAGCAGCGAGCTGACGGGCAGGCAGCACATGTGAGTGCAGGCAACAGAGCATCGTTCAGCCATAAGGATGTGTGACATATGAAGCAGCCTCACTGCTTACCAGTCCCACGGGAGGACCTCCACTGCCTGAGGGACAGCAGAGGTCACCGCTGTGCCAGCTGCTGATTCTCTGGCTGCACATTCCTGCTTGCTGACTGTGGCAAGGCAGAATGCTCACATGCACAGCAAGCATAGGAGGCGAATGAGTTACAGAGAGGCGGCCAGGGACAGCAGGGGCCTTGGCAGAACTCAGCCACAAACTCTGCCTCCCTGTGGTGGTGGCAACTGAAACTTCAGTCCACCTCTGTGCCATTCAGTTCAACCTTAGCTGGGCTGCTCAGAGTCTGCCCTTCACATATACTGCTCAGAGATCAGCCAGAAACCTGAAGAGACTATGCACAGAACGCTGGTTTCTCCTTCTCAGCTTCTGTTTTTCTTGGATTTTCTCCACGCTTTGCAGCTCCTACTGTCACTCGGAACACTGTCCTCTGGTTCTTCAAGGAAATGGGACTGTGAAGTTCTATCTGAGTTTTAGCCTCCCCATGTGGCACAGATTAGAATCTGTCCTCAGGCTAAAATCCATGGAGGAAA
>NW_007736922.1:16321-17624 GCF_000696425.1 Galeopterus variegatus
CAGACATTATGTCTTAAAGCTCCAAAATAATCTTCTTTGACTCCAAGTCCTGCATCCTGGGTATAACTGGGCACCTGGGCCCCCAAAGCATCAGATAGCCTCACTCCCACAGCTCTGCCAGGTGCAGCCCAGTTTGACACACTGGTGCCTGTGGCTTTTCCAGGCCTGCATTGCACATTACCAGTGGCCCTCCTGTTTTGGGGTCCTGGTGGCAGCTCTTTTGCCTTGGCTCTATTAGACATTTCCCTGGTGGGGACTCTCTGTGGGGACTCTGATCCCACTTTTCTGCTCGGCATTGCTCTAGTAGATGGCCTCTGTTGTGGCTCCACCCTGTGGCAGGTCTCTGCCTTGGCCCCCAGGCTTTTCCATACATCCTCTGGAATCTGGGTGGAGGCTGCCATGCCTCCACTGCCTTCGTGTCCCACCAGCCTGCAGACAACACGATGTGGATGCCACTGAGTTTTCAGGCTTCTACTCTCCAGAGCTGCTGCACAAACCACACTTGGGGCCATTTGAGGCAGGGCTGCTCCAGCCAGAGCAGCTGGGATGCAGGAAGCAGGTTCCCAATGGCAGCTGAGCCCCAGATCTGTCATCTGGGACAACTCAGTCCTTCTAGGATTCAGGATCTGNGGCAGCTGAGCCCCAGATCTGTCATCTGGGACAACTCAGTCCTTCTAGGATTCAGGATCTGTGATGGGTGAGGCACCATTCCAGACTTCTCAAATGCCTTTAGTGTTGTCCTGGTTCTTAACATCTGGCTGCCTCACTGCCAATATAATGTCTTTAGCAACCACTTTATCTTCTTTACACTTGCGTTTTTCTCCAGCTCTCTGCTTTTCTACCACATGGCCAGGCTGCAAATTTTCCAAATCTTAATGCTCTGCTTCCCTTTTAAATTCTGGCTTTACATCGTGCCTTTGCCACCATAACTCAGAGTAAGCTGTTAGAAGTAACCATGCAGCTTCCTTAATGCTTTGCTGCTTGGAAATTTCTTCTGTCAAATGCTCTGGTTCACAACACTTAAGTTCCAACTTCCACAAAGTCCAAGGGCATGGAAAAAATGCAGCCAGGTTCCATGCTATGGTCTATCAAGGGTTATCTTTTGTCCAATTCCCAATAAGTTCCTCATTTTTATCTAAGACCTCATCCACATTGTCTTTACTGTCCACATTTCTATCAGCATTCTGGTCACAACTATTTCACCAATCTCTAAAATGTTCCAAACTTTCCCTCATCTTTTTGTCTTCTTTTAAGTCCTCCAAACTCCTCCAACCTTTGCCCATTACCCAGTTCCAAAGCTGCA
>NW_007736922.1:18800-29419 GCF_000696425.1 Galeopterus variegatus
GTGATGCCCGTCTGAACCATTAGGAGCCTCTTTACACCAAACTTGGACATGTCACCTCGATGTGTCAAGGGAAGAGTAGCCTATGTGGGAACTGAGTGGGTGAGTGGTCCCAGACTTCTCCATGTTTCCCCTGTGTCTCGCAGCCAGATTTGACAGTCCGACTGTGTATGCTGTCTCTAGTTCTTGCTTTGAGCAGTGCTGGTTTTATTATCATGCATAAGGCTCTTTGCGACAAGAAAAAGGAGGGATTGGAAGAAAACCTGCTGAAGCCCAGGCACCAGGGTGGCTGTCTATTCATCCTCGATACAGCACAGTGAAAGGCTTGAGACCAACCACAGGGAACGAATCATACTGATGTGATACAGAGAAGATAGACCTAGACTCAGGGGAGCTGGCCACGTGGACAGACAGATGGGAAATTAGAAAAAACATTCTGTCCCTGGTTGTGCTAGCTAGGCCNAAGCCCAGGCACCAGGGTGGCTGTCTATTCATCCTCGATACAGCACAGTGAAAGGCTTGAGGCCAACCACAGGGAACGAATCATACTGATGTGATACGGAGAAGATAGACCTAGACTCAGGGGAGCTGGCCACGTGGACAGACAGATGGGAAATTAGAAAAAACATTCTGTCCCTGGTTGTGCTAGCTAGGCCCATGAGAAATCCGGGCCTCTAGAAGCAAGCTGTGGGATAGAGAAAGAAACCAGACCAGGTAGTCTAGTCAATGCAGAGTCTTACTCCTGTGGCCAATTAAACAGATGCTACATTCCTTTGAAACATAGCTCAATTAAGAACATTGACTAGTCACAAACCTGCACTGGTGATTGAAGGTCATAGCAGGTAATGATGGAATCTCAAGGGCGCTCTCTTAAGGAGCCAGGACAATGTAGGGAGAAGTACGGGCAGAAGTTTGATGACTCATTATTGGCACAGAATTCATTAACAACCGAAGGGCCAGGTACGCCACTCATTCTGGATACTGCTGAACAATATGACTGTTGGGGTTGACAACCAGTCCCCAAGTGGCTACAAACTTCTGTGAGCAAACATTTCCAGATGGTTTAACAACCAACTTGCTGCACTGGGTGAAAGAGGGGGTGTTATCCTGAGAGAAGTGACAGCCCATACCCTTACCAGCCCACAAATGACGTCTTCCTTCCAAAGCAGTTGGAACCTTACAAGGGCAGGTTTCCCTCAGCTGGCTTTATGATGAACAGGGAGACACACCTAATTTAGTGCCATGGACATGGCCAGTGCAGATTCTGTGATAAAGGGAATTTCCCAGTCTTGCTACCTTAGGTGACACTGCTCTTGGGAAGCCCCAACCTCCTTGCTGTGTCACCACACACAGGGCTGCATGATGGAAAAGATGGAAGCTAACCAAACAAATGAAGAAAAGAGTGAGAAGATTGGGGTGTGAGGATGGCAACCAGCTTAACTGGGTGGAAGTAGATGTCTATTGAGCAATGGAATGAAACATGAGGAAATTGGCAGGGGCCCCTGAAGGAGTCGCTAGCACAGAACACGGCTTCCATGGTCGGAGAACAACTCAGGCCCACCCGCCCCACCTAGAGTGCATAGCCTGTCCCACTTATCCCACCCTAGAAAAAGTGAAATCCAGTCATGGAGATTGTGATTTAGAACAGACATACTGGCAAGATGGCTCTGTCGCCTCATAGCACTTGCGTGAATGGGATGGACCCGAGCAAACATTTCCAGATGGTTTAACAACCAACTTGCTGCACTGGGTGAAAGAGGGGGTGTTATCCTGAGAGAAGTGACAGCCCATACCCTTACCAGCCCACAAATGAAGTCTTCCTTCCAAAGCAGTTGGAACCTTACAAGGGCAGGTGTCCCTCAGCTGGCTTTATGATGAACAGGGAGACACACCTAATTTAGTGCCATGGACATGGCCAGTGCAGATTCTGTGATAAAGGGAATTTCCCAGTCTTGCTACCTTAGGTGACACTGCTCTTGGGAAGCCCCAACCTCCTTGCTGTGTCACCACACACAGGGCTGCATGATGGAAAAGATGGAAGCTAACCAAACAAATGAAGAAAAGAGTGAGAAGACTGGGGGGGGTGGTAACCAGCTTAACCGGGTGGAATTAGATGTCTATTGAGCAATGGAATGAAACATGAGGAAATTGGCAGGGGCCTCTGAAGGAGTCGCTGGCACAGAACGCTGCTTCCATGGTCGGAGAACAACTCAGGCCCACCCGCCCCTCCTAGAGCGCATAGTCTGTCCCACTTATCCCACCCTAGAAAAAGTGAAATCCAGTCATGGAGATTGTGATTTAGAACAGACATACTGGCAAGATGGCTCTATCGCCTCATAGCACTTGCGTGAATGGGATGGACTCCAGGAGAATGCAGCATGTTGCCTTTAACTTTGCACGGGGGACACAGACAAAGCCCACCCTTCACGCAGCTCTAATGGACCGTTCAGCAAGGCGACCTCTGCTCTGTGGCCAGTACTCAGCAACACAGAACTCCAGGGGCAGCCAGTGATCTCGCCTCCGACAAAAGAATGCCCAGTAAAGGAGATTTTATTCCTGCTAACTCCCTTGTTAACAGTCTTGTCTGGCCAACATGCACAGCAAATGGCTTGTGGAGGTGACCAGACTAGCAAGAATCAAACAAGGGTTCTCTCAATGGCTGTGTCAGTACCCCGCATGGCAAATACCATCGAGGAAGTGAAACGGCCCGTGGGGGACTGACTTGCCATTGAAGAGTCGGCACATCAGCACGTCTAGCCAAACTAAGACCTTCTTTCCAACCCCAGTTTCGAAGTCTATCCAGACACAACATACGTTCTCATGGAATGGAAGTCAGTATATATGTACTGTTTTGCCACAAGATTATTTGAATCTGCTGGCAAATTGCCTTTACTTGGCTGGCAGTATTTGAGTTTGATAATGTTAAGAGAAAATTAACTCCTGAGTTAATGATATTTTGACCTTTGCTTCTTCACAGGAAGAAGTTCAGGAGGAGGTGACATCCAAAGTCACCCATACAGCATATAGATACTGGCAGAAAAATCCCACTAGACTGAGATTCCTGGGAATTATGTGAGCCAGAGCAACCAGGGTTTTCCCTAAAACTGTGAGGAATATGTTCCTGTCTTACACACATGCCAGCTGTCAGTTTATTGCTCCTTGTCTCCACATTCACCCTTCTTTGTCCTGCTCTGTGATGCTGGAGCTGTACCCTGCAAACACCTCACCTGTGTCAGCTGGTGCAATGCTAGCCATCGTCAGTCGAGAGCAGTGGAGGGATACTGCAAGGTAGCATTAATGGCAAAAAGACATTTCCTTTCTGGGTTTGGGCCTCCATTATTACTACTCAGCATGGGGACCCAGCAGCCCCCATGGGTGTGCCCCAGATGTCCCCTTAAGCTACAGTGTCTCCATCTGGCTGCCACCTCTGAGCAATTCCAACAGGCCTCACCCATGAAAGCTCTGGTTGTGTCTTCAAGCCTGCTCCTCACCCTCAGTGTATGGGCACCCTCTGGGGCTCACACCCGCTAAGAGTCTCTGAACCNCTAGCCAGACGCAACATACATTCTCATGGAATGGAAGTCAGTATATATGTACTGTTTTGCCCCAAGATTATTTGAATCTGCTGGCAAATTGCCATTATTTGGCTGGCAGTATTTGGGTTTGATAATGTTAAGAGAAAATTAACTCCTGAGTTAATGATATTTTGGCCTTTGCTTCTTCACAGGAAGAAGTTCAGGAGGAGGTGACATCCAAAGTCACCCATACAGCATATAGATACTGGCAGAAAAATCCCACTAGACTGAGATTCCTGGGAATTATGTGAGCCAGAGCAACCAGGGTTTTCCCTAAAATTGTGAGGAATATGTTCCTGTCTTACCACACATGCCAGCTGTCAGTTTATTGCTCCTGGTCTCCACATTCACCCTTCTTTGTCCTGCTCTGTGATGCTGGAGCTGTACCCTGCAAACACCTCTCCTGTGTCAGCTGGTGCAATGCTAGCCTTCATCAGTCTAGAGCAGTGGAGGGATACTGCAAGGTAGCATTAATGGCAAAAAGACATTTCCTTTCTGGGTTTGGGCCTCCGTTATTACTACTCAGCATGGGGACCCAGCAGCCCCCATGGGTGTGCCCCAGATGTCCCCTTAAGCTACAGTGTCTCCATCTGGCTGCCGCTTCTAAGCAATTCCAACAGGCCTCACCCATGACAGCTCTGGTTGTGTCTTCAAGCCTTCTCCTCACCCTCAGTGTATGGGCACCCTCTGGGGCTCACACCCGCTAAGAGTCTCTGAACCACAGCAAGTCCTGCAGCAGCTCCACCCACTGTGGAGAGCATGGGCCTGGGGGCTGGGAAGGGGATCCCTCCAAGATCTCAGCTCCATCAGCATCCACTCTCCCAACCTGGAAGTAGGAGCTGCTGTATTTGTGCCACTTCTGGACCTGAGAGTCCACTTTCACCTCTTTGAGTGGTTAACCACTTGCTACTCATTAACAATTCTTTTTTCTTATTATATCACTCATGGGGTTCAATGTGATGTTTTGATTATGTATACATTGTGGAATGATTAAATCAAGCTAATTAATGTATCTAACACCACAAACACTCATCATTTTAGCAATTCCGAAGTGTGCAGTACACTATTATTAACTATAGTAACCACACTGCAGAGGAGATCTCCAGAATGTGTTCATTCTTACTGAAACTTTGTGCCCTTAGACCAATATCTCCTCAATTCCCCCACCCTGCCAGCCTCTGGTAACCATCATTTTACTTTCAGTTTCTATGAGTTTGACTTTTTTAGATTCCACATGTAAGTGAGATCATGCTTTCAGTGGCTTTCTGTAGCTGGCTTTTTTCACTTAACATAATGTCTTCCAAATTCATCCAGGTTGCTACAAATGACAGGATTTCCTTCCTTTTCAAGGATGAATAATACTCCATTGTATATATACACCACATTTTCTTTATTTCTCTGCTGATGGACACTTAGGTTGACTCCATATATAGCCTGTTGTGAATAATGTTGTAATGAACACGAGAGTGCAGATGTCTCTTTGACACACTGATCTCATTTCCTTTAGATACATACCCCAAAGTTGTAGAGGACTCATAAAGCAAATGTACTTCACAGGGCCTGGTTTTCCAAAGCCTTGCACTTTCAAATATTGACCTTGTGGAGGACTGGAAATTTTCCTCATACTGTAAAGTCTCTGGTGTAAGATAAAGAATTCTAACACAGCAAGGTTGCTGGTTCAAAGACAGACAAGTTACTGATATGCAAAGATACTGAGAAATTGCTGTAAGAGGGAATGTTTGCTAAGATCAAGCTTTTGTTGGTAGGACCACTTAATTGCCTTAATGGAATGTCATCTGACTTGTTTTTACTAAATGTTACCAGCTTCTATTGTTAAACTTTAACCCGACCTATGTCTCTTGCTGTAACTTCCTGGGCTAAAGAATAAATGCAGGAAGAAAACCCCAATTTGGGGTCAACTTCCTGAGGAAGGGATGCCTCTCGCTGGAGTTTCCCAGGGAAGTTAACCACTTTGGGGCCTCTCACTGCTCAGTAGAGATGGGCTTTGAGTAATCCTTTGCATCTCCATCACCCAGGGGAAGTGGGGTGACAAATCCATCAGGGGCAAAGCAACAAAAAGTGGGATTGCTGGATCATACGGTAGTTCTCTTTTTAATTTTTTGAGGAACCTCCATACTGTTTTCCATGATGGCTGTGCTACTACATTGCCACCAACTGTGTAAAAGTGTCCCCTTTTCTCCACATCCTTGCTCTCTTTCATGTTTTTTACACAGCCATCCTAACAGTTGTTTTCTGCTGCAGACTTGGTTTTATTTTTTCAAAAGAGAAGTGAACAAACCTACTGACTAATAATTTCCAGAAAGAGCATTATAGCCAAAGAATAACAAAACTAAAATCTCTTGATTGACAGACACTCTCCTCAATTATTTGAGACGTGGCACAACTCCATCAAATAGACAAAAACAAGTCTTCAGCAGAAAAAGAAAGAGAGAAAGAAAATCAGGTTTGGGATCCGAAGGTGCAGCTGCTCCCAGAGCCCACCCAGAAGACCCCCACGAGCTGGTGGCAGTGTTGGTGGAGACTGCATGCGTTAGGGACACACCATGGCTTCAGAAGTCACCACAAACTTAGCTTGGATTGGCGCCCATCTACCACCTCAGGGCTCAGGGACAGAAGTGTGGTGGGCTCCACTCAGCTCAGGGTCTCCAGACTGAAATCGAGCTGCTGGCAGCCTGCTCTTATCTGGGGGCCCAGGACTCATTCAGATTGGTGGCACTATTATCTTCCTGTGGCTGTGGTGCTGGGGTCCACTTCCTCGCTGGTGTCAGCAGAACCCACTGTCTTCCCCTAGAGGCGGCCGCTCCACTGTCATCTCCGTGTGCCTCGGTCTCCCTGCTCCTCCTTTTCTGCCTCTTCCTGTGACCAGACCAAGACAAGCACACCCAGGTACGCTAAGGACAGCCGACTAGGGACAAACACCAGGTCACAAGATCCCTTCTGGCTCGGCTGGAAGAGCATGAGAAGTAGCCAGGGGCAGGAATCAGGGAGTATGTGGGAGCCCTAGAATGCTGCACGCCCCTCTGAGCTACGGACACCAGGCGGAGCCCAACAGCCTCGAGGTGAGTGAATGGAACTTAGTGCCCAATATCATTGGTAACTGTCCTGGAGCTACACCTAGGGCATCTGTGGGGCCTTTGGACACACCTACGTGGAGCGTAGTCAGGGCTAGAGTCCACGCAATTGAGTTCACCCTCATGGGACACACAGTATTTTTGGAACTACACCACGTTTCCAAACCGAACTAGTTCTGTCCATGCTTATTGGCAGAAAAATATGCAGTGGCTTGATTAGGACTGGCCCTACTCTGCTGGAAGTTCTGAGAGGATTTTAGGATTAGGTCTCTGGGTCCTGAGGCAGGTGGAAATAACGTTCCAAGTACATCGTGATAAAGAAAAAGGCTTGCTACGCCCGGTATGGACACCAGAGGGCGATCTCTTCCAGGAGAGGGGCCGCAGCTGGAAATTGGGTAAGAAGGACGAAAAAAGCCATTAGTGAATTAATCATTAAGTATAACACCTGTCAACGTCATCCGGAGGGGGCGCATATCCTTCCCTACCCAGGCGGGGTTACTGGACATTCTAATCACTATGGCATCTGATGCCCTTAAAGGTCGGGGGCCAGGCTGGGGCTGGGGAGGTGGGGGCAGGAGAGGGGGTATCGTGGGGCTCTACAGTAAGCCAGGTCATAGCAGGACATCGCTGGTCAAAGTGGCCTCTGTCGTTGTTCTCTAATGACCCAAGAACCACAGATATCAAAGGAAATTTGACTTTGCCATCATTCAGCTTGTTGTAGCTAAACTTGTCATCGCTACAGAGAGGCAGGTGAAAATGTCCAGTGCTACCTGATGACACCTGGAAGCCTTCTGTAAACACCTGTGCCACACTGCCTGACAAGTGGCTACATCCACAGAGCAGAAGGATCAAAATGGATGGAACGGTGAGCTCTCATCAGCACCCCAATTACTAGGAACAGGTGGCACATAACTGAAGGTCATTCCCGACGGGAAGGAGCAGGAAATGATGCTGTAATGTTAACTGCCTAATAGCAAACAGTATTTTCATCTCTTTGCCACAGCCATACAGTAGGAAAAAATTTATAAATTTATTGATAGAATTAAGTGGGAAAAAACAGGCTTATGTCAACAATAACCTTTGGAAACTGATCAGGCAGAAAAATAAGTGCATTTGGCCTTTGAACAATTACACACACAGTTAAATGTCTCCACTGACCCACAGCCATCTTCAAATAATCATCGAGGCTGAGGAGAAAGGGAAATGCAGGTGAAGGAGCCTACAGGTGTGAATCCTGCCCCGTGGCCTCCCCGTGTGCCAGGTGGGCCACTCAGCTCTCCCCGTCGCCTCTTGTCTGCTGCAATGGGACATGCACACCCACTAAGTGTCAACAGTCACAGTGGGGCTACTCCCCACTAAGTAATCCTGTTCCCACTGAAAGTTCTGATCATCTTTGAGCAACTTTTACAAAAACAGAGAAACCTAACACAGCCCCCTCCAAGCCAAGTAAGAAGTCCATGTCCCGTGTCACAATGCCCTTGGTGGGGCCGGGACCAGCCACACCCTACCACAGCTCTCCAGCCCCACTCATCTGAGGGAGTGTTGGCACGACCTCTCCCTGGCATGGGTGCAGTCCATTCTTATCCTTTGCAGGAGTTACAAAGTCACTGCAAACACTGAATTAGTACATAATGCGCCTGAGGGTTCACTGTGTTCCTCGGGGACATACAGCGTTAGGTCCTGCAAGCATCTGGCTACATTTTCTTCAGCTGATCAAGACGTAACCTTGTCCTGTGTGCACTTTTCTGTAGAGACACCTTGTTGAATCCTATTGTTGATTCATTGACATTGAATGCGTGGCCGACAGCGCGTAACTCACGCCTGACGATGCCCATCTAACAGATGTACTTTCTCCCTGTCACACATCACAGCCTCGCTGTGCTTAGGACAATTTAATAGCACAATCACCAACAAAAAGTACAAAAATGCAAAAATGTGGCACCAAATAGACGATGAAAAGGACACTTGTTTTCAGGAAGAGCTGGAATGAGAGGGCTGAGCGTGGCCTTAACCGGCCCTGGCCAGGAACACACACGTCGGTGACTCAGATGTTTTGACGCTCTGCATAAGTCCATCAGTGGCCACAAACACCCCAAAGTAATGATTTGGTGATTACAAATAAATTTTAGCAAGTAGCAGAAATCGTATATACAGAATCTGAGAATAATGTAGACCTGCTGTAAGTAATCTCAATAGCGCACAAAACCGTGCTCCCTTGGCATCCCAAGAAGTGCTCTCAAGAAAACCAGCTGGGCACTGTACACCAAAGTAGCTAAGATTATTAACGATTGTGATAGTAATTAATATCCAGAAGATTAGGAACATTAACCAAAACTAAAATCTTCACGTTTTGGTGATTGGATCCTTAACCGGTCTTTCTAACTCAGCCGCCCGGCTGTGCCCCCGTGGAGCCTTCTCTGATCCAGACACCAACTGTTCCCCTTCGCTCCAGCTCCACCTCCAGAGCCCGTCTGAAGCCCTCCCCCAGGCCCACTCCCAAGGGTCTCCCCGCTGCCAGATCAAGACGTAACCTTGTCCTGTGTGCACTTTTCTGTAGAGACACCTTGTTGAATCCTATTGTTGATTCATTGACATTGAATGCGCGGCCGACAGCGCAGTAACTCACGGCTGACGATGCCCATCTAAGAGATGTACTTTCTCCCTGTCACACATCACAGCCTCGCTGTGCTTAGGACAATTTAATAGCACAATCACCAACAAAAAGTACAAAAATGCAAAAATGTGGCACCAAATAGACGATGAAAAGGACACTTGTTTTCAGGAAGAGCTGGAATGAGAGGGCTGAGCGTGGCCTTAACCGGCCCTGGCCAGGAACACACACGTCGGTGACTCAGATGTTTTGACGCTCTGCATAAGTCCATCAGTGGCCACAAACACCCCAAAGTAATGATTTGGTGATTACAAATAAATTTTAGCAAGTAGCAGAAATCGTATATACAGAATCTGAGAATAATGTAGACCTGCTGTAAGTAATCTCAATAGCGCACAAAACCGTGCTCCCTTGGCATCCCAAGAAGTGCTCTCAAGAAAACCAGCTGGGCACTGTACACCAAAGTAGCTAAGATTATTAACGATTGTGATAGTAATTAATATCCAGAAGATTAGGAACATTAACCAAAACTAAAATCTTCACGTTTTGGTGATTGGATCCTTAACCGGTCTTTCTAACTCAGCCGCCCGGCTGTGCCCCCGTGGAGCCTTCTCTGATCCAGACACCAACTGTTCCCCTTCGCTCCAGCTCCACCTCCAGAGCCCGTCTGAAGCCCTCCCCCAGGCCCACTCCCAAGGGTCTCCCCGCTGCCATGTCTGCCCCTCCAGCCACCCTCCAGACCAGGTCCTGAGTCACCTTTTGAAACATATGTCAAACCACGTCAATGATTAAAACCCTTCGGTGGCTTCCCCAGGGCATCAAATAGTAGCCCGTGGGTCTAGCCTGGCCCGCAAAGCAGCTGGCGCCGGCTGAGCACATGCCGCCGCTGGGGTCCCGGCCCGGCTCTGCGGTGCTGGTGCAGAGCTTCATGCCAGAGCTCGCCGCAGGAGGCCGCACAGCTCCTGCTTCCTCTTCCCTGCAGCGGTCGACTGGCTGTCAGGACACCTGCAGGAGCTCGTCACCAGCGAGTGGCACCCCACAACCTCGGGCAGGTCTTGCCCGTGTCCAGACAGCTCCCCACTGCAGCTCCCCTGCCTGCAGGCCTGGGCAGTGGCTCTGCCCTCTCCAGCGAGCTCTCGGGGAGGGACCGCTCCCGAAGGTGTTTCCTCCAAGGGTGCTCTGCCCCCGCCCACGGGTGGTGGCTGCTCCAGTATCTGCCATTCCTGCCTCATTATGGGTCTCTTTGCCCCTTAGCAGCCGTGCCCTGATGTCCCCATCCCCTAACACCACCTGCTAATCCAGTAAACGTTCCCTGCTCGGTGGCTGTGCGGCTCTGTCGCCTGC
>NW_007736922.1:29792-30552 GCF_000696425.1 Galeopterus variegatus
TAAACGTTCCCTGCTCGGTGGCTGTGCGGCTCTGTCGCCTGCAGACCCTGACGCACAGCTCAGTGGGATCCGGCCCGGCCCACCCGCTCTGCCTCCTGGCGGCTCAGCTCAGCCACACGGGACCTCCCTGCTCGGGGCCTTTGCACCTGCTCCTCCCCCTGCGTCGTGGGTCACTCTTCTCTGCCTCCGCCACCGACTCCACTTGCCGTGCTGCTGGGCAGTCCTCCCTACGGTCGGAGGGACGGAGGCGGGAACTGCCTGGTGTTTCAGTGCCCTCGACCCTCCAGAGAGCTTTCCCCACCTGGCAGCCACGCAGTCCTGTGCTTTCCACTGCTGTCATCTGTCTCCCCCACCAGCTTACCAGGACAGGGGTGTCTTGTCCCTCTTGAGCAGCCCCTGAAACTGGGGTCAATCATGCCAGGCTCAGAAAAGGCACAAGACTAAGGAAATGAACGGCGGGAGAAATAAAGAAAGTGGGGAGGCCACCAGCCATGGAGGACCTCCCAGCACAGGGACAGTGTGAGCAGCTGAGCGCCAGCTGACCCCACGCATGGGGGCTGCCCCAGGGGGACATCCCAGGGAGACAGGCGTCCAGGATAATGGGTCAATGGCCCTTCACACTGAGGGCAGCGTTTCCTAACCACACCTGGGTCTGGACAGGGCCCGTAGAGGAGGCCCGTCCCCTAGTGAGGTCATAGAGGTGGGACGGCACCTCCAGAGGGGAGAGACCACCCAGGACCACTCCCGTGCCCGA
This sequence comes from Galeopterus variegatus, assembly GCF_000696425.1. Taxonomy (NCBI): domain Eukaryota; kingdom Metazoa; phylum Chordata; class Mammalia; order Dermoptera; family Cynocephalidae; genus Galeopterus; species Galeopterus variegatus. Next base: position 30,547 of record NW_007736922.1, read on the forward strand.
GGTGCT
>NW_007736922.1:31390-32396 GCF_000696425.1 Galeopterus variegatus
GCCCCGCATGCACCGGGACAGCCACAGAATCAGAATGAATGCCTTCATGGTGAGAGACCTGGCTGGGGAGGAAAAGGTGCCCTTTCCCCTGCCCCCGCCCCTACCTGGACTTCTGCTGGTGATCACAGTCCCACTCCTGGACACGCACCTGCTGGCCCTCTGTGCACCTCCTCATCCCTCGGGGTTCTGGCCCCACCTGGGTTCACATCCTGCTGCTCCCTCCTGGACCGATTCCCTCAGGCATGGTCCTGATCTCCTCTTCCCCTGAACCCTGGTTCTGAGGGGAAAACATCCCAGCTCAGGGAGGAGAAGGGTGGAGAGCCTCAAGCCACAGTGGGGACCCGAAAGCAGTATTTTATTTTAATTTCTCTTAGATAAGTTAGTGTCTGCTCCTCTGTACAGTTCTTTTGCCTTATTATAATTATTACCATTATATGCACAGCAGTTAAAATTGGAGGAGGGGAGAACCGCTATATGCAGCTACTCAGCAAAATAGAGAGCTGTGTCTTTTTCACCGGGACAGAGCTCCCACTTGTCACCCATTTAGCTGGCTCTCAGACACTGGTGAATTCAATCCTATTATGTGGATGAACTGATGTATTAAACCAAAATTCCAATTTAAAATGAAAAACATAATTGCTATGTGGAGTATAGTATTCCTGTGGACGTGACGTACTTAGTGCAAATACTTTAGAAGTCAAATCATATAGAATGCCAAGTTATTCATTTATTGGAAGAACTAATATCTCAAGGACAAGAATATCAAGATCTGTATGACAAAGGCTTTTCTCTCTGTAGGCAGAGGTACATGGAAAAACAAGTAGTAAAGGTTGCTTGGAACCAGAGTAAGGAGAATTACATAAATCATGTGTTTAATGGCTTTGGGACATTACAGATCAACACCAATTGTGGTACAGAAGATTTCACTCATGGAAAGGGAGCAAAACAATTAATTCCTTGCATCTATCTAGCTTAGATATGGCTTTGCCAATGATGGGAAAGAATT
>NW_007736922.1:34219-35158 GCF_000696425.1 Galeopterus variegatus
TTTCATCACCCCAGAAGAACTTCCTGTATCCTTTAAGTAATCACTCCCCATTTCTCCATCCTCCTTTCCCCTGGCAACCAATAATATGTTTCCTATCTCTATGGATTTTTCTGTTCTGGATTTCAATTGTTTTCATTGTAAATGTGTATAAATTACAAATTTTGTTTATGCATTGATTTTATACCCCATTTTTCTTGAGGAAAGAGAAATGGAGAACAAGGATATGAAATCCTAAGAATAAGTCCTGACAAGATGGTACAGTGTAATCAGAAGCAGATTTGACCCCTCTCCCACAGCAAGTATCACACTGTATTGTAGTGATCTGCTCACTTCAAGACTGCAGTCCCTGGTGAACTGTGCTCTCTTTCCCCTAATGCTCAGCACAGTGCCTTCATATATTTCATGCATGGTGTTTGCTGAAGGGAATGGGATGAGGAAAGGAACAGAAAAGGTGGAGCTCATTGGTAATATTTTAACCCTAAATTAATACAGAAATGATTTTACTAGATTCCTTTTTTTAAAATTTCTTTTTGAAATCTAGATTTTCTGAAATTGCTTTGAAGAATGTGGAATTAGCCTACAAATTAAGATTGACTTTACTTTGTCTTATCCAACATTTAGCTTTATTAGCATATAGATAGNAAAAAAAAAAAAATACTACACTGAATTATCTGGGCGATGAGCTCTGATTTTGTCCTGCTCTTTCTTTCTCTTGGCATGGCATTCTTTCCTCTACACAATCCTTGTCTTCCACGCTATCCCCACCCTTTCACCCCAAAGCTTCAGTGCTCAGTCTGGTGGGTTGAATATATGAACACTCAACCAGTGTTAGAATGAGACACCTAGTCAGGTGAGTGCCTATGGAAATGACAGAAAATCTAGATATAAATCCCTTCTTTCCTCCTATATATGTTCTCTAAAATCTATTTTTCATGGGAT
>NW_007736922.1:37491-40894 GCF_000696425.1 Galeopterus variegatus
ATTGCAGAATATCACATTCTATTCTTTGAATGAGTACATACTTTTATTTTCTGATGAAGAATTGCCACCACTTTCTTAGATGTCTTTATGTTTTCTTTATTACCAACAGTGGCCCTAAGAGTTCTTTTGGGGGGACATTTTTAAATGAAGGAAAAAAGATTTCTATTATTTCTTGAGCATGAGAAAATCAGCTGTGTTGAGATGTGGATGCTGCAAAGGATGGAAATATTTACTGTGACAAATTTACAAATGTTCTCAGTTATAAAACTCATTTAGTTAAAAATTAAGTGTGCAATCCATATAGTGTTAGTTATTATTTTTTATTAAAGGGCTGGTTTCATGAAAGGGCTGGAGTTTCGGTATTGATGACAGGGCAATGGTCCTATCATTGCTTTTGTGTACTTAAAAAGTAAATAAGGAGAATCCAGGAAAAAACACTTTATTAAGTGGCTGTTTAGGAATGGCCCAAATAACAGTGGTCTTTTCTTTTGTTACCAGACAGCTGCATGCCCTCTGTGTCCTGTCAATTCTAGAGCAAAGTGTCAACATTTAAAGTGTCTTTTTTATTACATAATTTGGTTTTGTTCTGATAGGAGTAAGTTTGTATAAACAGTGTATGGGGAGGTTGGGGGGCAGGGGTGGTGCAATGGATATTGGACCTGGCCTATACTTGAAACAAAAAGCCCATAATATTAGAAGATTCTACCAACATAGAGGCCCTAAAGAAAAAGGGGCACCTGCTTCACATGTTCTCACTCATAAGTAGAAGCTAAAAAAGTTGTTCTCCAAGAAATAGAAAGTAGAACAGTGATTATTAGAGTCTGATGTGGGGAAGGGGGGATGGCGAGAGGGTGGTCAGTAGAATCTACACAGTAGAGAGCTAGGAAGCATGGGATCCAGTGTTCTGTACTAATATAGGGAGACTACAGCTAACAACAAAGTACTGGGCATCTTTGAATAGCTAGTCAGGATGATGTTAAGAAGAGACAGATGTTTGAGGTGATGGATATACTAAACACCCTGATGTGATCATTGCACACAGTATGAATGTACCCCATTACCATATTGTACTCCATAAATATTAATAATTATCATGAGTCAATTAAAACAAATTAAGAGGAGAAATAGAAAATAGAATAGTGATTACCAGAGTCAGGGAAGGGGAGGAGGATGGGGGCCAGGGAAAGGTTTGCAGGCTGGTACTAAGTTGCAAAGATACAGTTAGATAGGAAGGGCCTATCTAGGGTGACCTAGGGTGACAGCAGCTAATAATATTACATTTTATATTTCAAGCTATCCTGAAAAAAGGATCTTGAATGTTATAATCACAAAGAAATGATAAAAGTTTAGGTAACAGATATGCTAACTATTCTGATTAGATCATTACATAATATATGCATGTATTGAAACAACAAACTGGACTCCATAAACATGTACAATGAAAAAAAATAAAATTTAAATTTAAAAAAGGGGGCACCTAGAATAGATTAAAAAAAAACTACCTCTGTTTTCAAGTTAGATTAGCCAGAAATCACATGAAAATAATTTCAGTATCCAAATAGAATGAATCATAAATTGACATATAGTGTTCATTGTAATGAAAATGTATGTTACTGACAGCTTTTCTGTGTAAAAGTGTATTTCCTAGGTGCTATTACATTAGCATATAGTTTTATGTTAAAAATCTGCAGTCATTTTTGGTAGTCATAACTCAATTTAGCAAAGGAAAGTATGTAGGAAATTTCATAGCCTCAAGTTCTCCTGATGTCGGAGGTAGGGTCCAGGGGGCCAAATAATCTGCCTCAACCCACCCAGTCCTCTTAACAAGTTTTTGACTTCACCCCAGGAATGAATTCAAGGGCAGAGTCACAGTAGAAAAGTGAGAACAGGTTTAATATAACAGATAAGAGATACAGGTTCCACAGAGAGACTGCAGCATAGCTCCAGAGATGGAGCGGGGCCTGCACCAAGTTTAACACAAAAGTAAGTTCAGTACAAACATCAGGTCTAACATAAAATCAAGAAAAACACACTAAAAGTTCAGTACAACATGCAGGCGGGCTCAAGAGAATGAGCAGCCACTTGCTGAAAGTAAGTGCGATACAGAGTAAAGTATACACACCACAACCAGCTAAGTGCGGGTTGCCTCCAGGAGAGTGAGCAGCAATGCTCCTTCTGCTGAGATTCGCTTTTACAGTTTCTCTATCTAATGAATATTCAATCAAGGGAGTGATTCTCAGGTATGTAACTTTAGTCTTGAACATGCTCGGTTGGTCTCTTCCTGGAGCATGTTCATTGGTCAGACCCTATCACATGCACCAGGCATATTCAGGAATAGTCTGTGCTCTCTAGCACCTCTAGTGGAAGGTCGTTCAACCACCAGGGTTACATAACTCCTCTACTGAGCATGCCCAGCCAGGAGATTTGCATAAGCCAGCCCCTCATGGTCTCATTTTTCCAGAGTTAGAGCTGAAAATAGGTCTGACTGGCCACAGTAACCTTCCTCTAGGAGAGAGCCACAAGGAGGGCCTGAAACCTTGGGGAATGGCTCATTACCCAGAGGCTTGCCTTGTAACCCAAGCCCAGGGAAACTGGGCATCTCCTATATTACGCCCACCACTGCCCATCATGAACAGGTCTTCATCTGTCACCATCATCTCTCAGCTCCTCCCTGATTTACAGCTGCTCTTCCCATTGTTCATCAGGTAAAGCCAGGCTAGGAAAGCAGAATGTAGGGTCATTCTGATTGTCTTTCCTGACATTGCTCCATTATGTGCTATCACCAGAATTTGAAATTATTTCATATAAGCAACATTTAATTTCAACCTTGCAACAATTCCCAGAGGTAGACAGGGAAGATCATATTGGTTTTAAACTTGTTTCTCAAATGAGGAAACTGAGGCCCAGAGATGTCATGTGGTTTGTCCCTGGGGATGAGATTTTCAAATGTTGCATGTGGGGTTACGACTCCAGTTCGGTGTTCTTCCCACAGAAGTAATAACACAGTGTCCACATATCAGGCTTAGGTTGCTGTTTTTTGTTTTCCTTTTGTTGTTGTTGTTGTTTGTTTGTTTTTTAAAGTTAATAGAAATCGCACTCTCAACTGTTAGCAAGGATGTTGTTGTTTCCTTGTTTCCTCTACTGGCAAAGTCCTGCCCACCTTAATCTACTAAAATTGTATTCATCCTATGGTGCCAGACCAAGCCCCTCCTTCCTGGAAGAAGATCCCTTTTCCTGCAGATCCCTTTCACTCTATTATAATATTCTTCACAGACTGCCTTGCAGTAGAATTTGCATCTTCTATCACTGTGCCTCAGTGAATCTAGGATTAGGCAGAACTGAATTTTAACCCCAGAACTACCACTTTAACTAGATATGTGTGTGGGCAAGTTGTTACATTTTC
>NW_007736922.1:41071-50620 GCF_000696425.1 Galeopterus variegatus
TGACTGTAGTATACAAGTCAATACTCAGTCAACAGATATATTTAATGCACCACCATTTAAAAAACAGGTAATCACAGAAAAATGAAAGGATTTTTTTAAAGGAGGTATGATTTTACATATAGTAAAATTTACCCTTTTGAGTGTATAGGTCTATGAGTTTTGAAACATTCAGTTGTATAACCACTGCAGGTGTGTATCCAACACAGTCAAACTATAAAAAACATTTACCATTGTGTGTTGGTGAATCTGAGATTAGGCAGGCCTCAATTTAAATCCTGGATCTACACTTTCACTAGCTGCAAGTCATTGAACATTTTCCACACCTCCAAATATGCCTGCATGTCCATGTTTGGTCAATCCCCACCCTTCCTCCTGTTTTCTGGGAAGACTTATCTGTTTCCTCTCTTACAGTTTTTTCTTTCCCAGAATGTCATATAAATGTAATCATAGAGTATGTAGCCTTTTTCTCTGGTTCCTTTCATTTAGAACTACTGATCCTCAGCCGTGTTTTGCATGTGTCAGTAGTTAATTTTTTCTCATTCCTGAGTAGGATTCTTTTGCAAGGATGGTCCATGGTTGATTTATCCGTTCACCAGCTGTAGGACGCTTGACATATGAGCTGTTTATAGATTTAGGTAATTATGGATAAAATCACTATAGGCATCTGTGTACAGGCTTTTGTGTGAACATAAGTTTTCATTTCTCTTGGGCAAATAGGAGTGGATCATTGGGTCATATAATAAGCATTTTGAGCTATTTCTTACAGCAATTTTTTTTTTTAAATCTTAAGATTACTTATATTGATTTTTTAAATTGAATAATTCTAGATTTACTCTGACTTACTAATAATATTAAGTACCATGTAAGATTTTTCTAAATAGTCCTCATTATGAGCATAGCTCATTGAGTGTTGAGTAATTACTGCATGTAGGAATTGGTATTGTTATACGAAGTGGTCCTGCAGTGTATAGCACCATAGAGAATGCTAGTTTTCCCTAAATGGATTCAGATAACTGTTTTTGAATTCTTATCTTCTATTTTGTAGATTTTTTTCTCTTGTCTTTACAACTTGCTTTCAGTTGCTCTCTGACTGCTTCTTGCTGTGCTCTCCTCTTCTTGTGTGGTACTTTTTATCTCTTGTATCATAGTACATCAGATTAAATAACATGTTGAATTGTTGGTTACCTAAGGACAGACAGGCTCTAATTGAGGGCCTTCCTCTTTGAGGCACTTCCTTGAGATGAAATGTGTCCTTCCTTCACTCTAGGTGCTTTATAAAATCTAGTTGCATAAAGACCAACCCCTTCTTTGCAGATTCCTTGTCTTCCAGAAACTGGATGTCCTTGGTAAGAAATTTCTGGTGGCACAATCTTAATACAGTCACAGGTTGCTTAATGAACGATATACATTCTGAGAGAAGAATCGTCAGGCAATTTCATTGTTATGCAAACATCACACCATGTACTTATACAAACGTAGGTGCTGTAGCCTACTAGTCAGTGAGGCTATATGGTGTAGCCATTGCCATCTCAAGATACCAGAGTCGTGCATGTGGTCTGTTGTTGAGATGTTATTTTGCAGTTTCTCGCTGTAATAGCATGGAGACTTACCAGTCTAACCCTGTCCTCCATGCCTAGAGTGAACACCTGTCCTTTACTGAGTAACTGAAGACTTAATTCTAACACCTCTTCAAGAATGTATCTTGATGACTCTAATCCACCTAGATTTCTCTAACTCATTTATTGCTTTATTACATATGCATTTGTTTTGTAGTAATTTTAGTCTTATCTTGGCAACTGAATTGTCAAGAACTCGCACCATCTTCCCCATAGTGCTTCCCTTCATACTAGATATGTTACTGCCAAACCAATAAATATTTACTGATTGATTGACTAGATAGTACAATCTTACCAAGTTTGCATACTTGGTGTTGCTGACTCTATCACAAAGTACTATTTTAAAAGCAAGAATAGCTATTCTGGCTGTCGCTATCACAGGGTGATAGACAAAGGCCCTAGCTGAATCCAGATGGATGGAACAGAAACCTCCACTGCGTTCAGCGGCATTCCCCACTCCTTCAGTGTTTTTCACCTAAAAGAAAAAGGAAGAAAGATTCATTCCTCTAATTAATGCATCTAAGAAAAGAGGGGAAAGGTGAAATTAAGGAGAAAAACCTAAGAATGGAAATGATATATAGTTGCAGGTAAGGAGGGAAAATAATTTTTCTAATTTAATTTACAAAGAACTCCTGAAATTTGATATATGTTTGGTATACGAATTGTCTCTACAACCTCTCCTTTACAAAAATAGGAAAGCAAAAGGCAACTAATAATGAAAATAAGTTGGGCGAGGTGACAGCTTTGCCATCTTTTTAATTGGATTCGCTCTCTCCTTCCCTTCCAGAATGACGCACTCAAAGCTCTGCCTCCACAGCTGTCAGTTTAGTTGCCTTCAACATTATTAACTCTGCAGTGAAGGTTCCATTAGAATAAATCTACCCAAAGTGGCTATTTATATGCTTTTCTGTACATTTCTAAATATAATTGAAAACTGTATTTATGTCATATTTCAGTTCTTTTTTTAATGGAAGCAAAGTCTTGGATTTGCAGAGTGGTGCTAATACCCCTCAGACACAGAAATGTAGAGCTATGCCAGGGCTCTCGGTGCCAGTCATCAACGGAGGAAAGCACGACTGACTGCTGCTCCAGCTCTGAAGACTATTTTCCTTATACTTCTGGTACAATTAATATCCCCCTGGCTAATCATACAGGTTCCTAAAGGACTTCAAATGGCAATCATTCCAGCTGCCTATTTGTCCGACAAGGAAGTATCCCAATTTTATATCTGGGATTGCTAAGGCCCACAGTGAACTTACAGGATCCTACAGTGAATACAGGAAGGTGTTAATGAGAACCAGATCTCCATCTATCAGTTCTGTTTTCACCCTAGCAACCCACGTTAACAAGGGTAAACCCAATTCTGTTGTCTGTCTGTTCATTCCCAATATAATACATGAAAAAAATTTTGTGTTCACAAGGATATTTAATAGACCATCAATATATATGCAAATGTGCTATTTTAATAGCCTTCTCCATGATAGAATTCATTCTGTCAGCTTTCAAAAAGGGTGAATGATCCCTAATGGATTAATATAAGATTATGTATATGAAATAAAACATTCATGATTTAATTTAAAATTTTGTAAACTTAGCTGGGTTTTATATTTAGTGAAAAAAAGAGTGTTTGTATCATACAGGAGGAACAGGTCAAATCCTACCAGTACTTAGACTTAAAATTCAGTAATTTTGCAGAAACTGAATAAAGAATAATAATAAAAAGAGACAACAAATATATAGCTCAAATAAACTTTCCTATACCCCTTGGCACTGATAACATTCTATCTAGAAACATCAATTTTCATGTTGTATTTCTAAAGGAGTACAAACTAAAAAACAAAAGAGTAAAATAATAAGAGGGAAAAATTATTAAATATAGATTTTTAATAAGTTCCAAATGGAGGAATTATTTATTAAATGCTCAAAAGTTCCAGATTCTTCTGAATCCTGGTAGAGGGAAAATGGCAGATTGCTTTGATTATATAATAATACCAAAATATATTTAGGGTAGTAGATACCATTAGATTATTCAAAGGAATCTTTTGAAAGTTAAGAAGTGTTAAGGAAATAGTACTTAAAATACTATTTCATACTGTGAGTATAAAAAGAGGTGTCTTGTTACTTACCAGTACCTTCTAATTACATTTGAAAAACAACTATAACAAAAACAGAGACTTCTGAGGCCGCCACTGATGTATCCCTCTGATCTGGTTCCATCCTCTTTCCTGTCACACTGACCTGCTGGCAGTCTTATCTCCTGGACTGTCCACGCTGATGGCCAGCTCAAGCCTCCTGCATTGGCTATTCCTTCTCCTTGGGAGGTTCTCCTAGTAGATTTTGTATTGCTTCCTTATACTTTTCATCTAGTCCTTCCCTAACCAATCTGGCTTCCTACTTGCTCTTTATTTCCAATTAGCTCATCTCTATATGTTCCCTCAACTAGAATGTGAGCTCTTGGAGAGTAAGGACTGTCGTGATCATCATGATGTCCCCCAAACCTAGGATATACCTGCCTGAGTTACTAGCATGATAAATGATACAGGAAGAAACTATACATAGTCTGCATTTGAGTGAATATTTTAATGTGTGTGTATATGTGTTTGTGCACACACTCAACTTCAAAGAGAAAAATAAAGAACATGTGCATACATTAGTAATTATTTAGCATATTAACTAATATAACTACATCAATTACTAATCGATTCTACGTAAGACGGCTATTATTTTACCTCACCAAATTTTTTCCAGCTGTGAATAATAGAAGCAGAAGAGAATGTACATTGTTAAAAACAGTAAAGACGATCATCAAGACTTTGTAATTCAACCTCTTTCTCACCAATCCTTTTCTCCCGCTGAAGTACATGAGACTCAAAAAGTTGACATAGTGCACAGATTCACATGTCTAGTACACTACACAAGCAATTCTGCAAACTGGGCTCGCAAATCGAAGTCAAACCCCCTTTCCACTATCTGGGTTGCCTTTCTTTCCTCTGTGCTGGGTTATCCATGCACTGCCTGCCTGGCATCTGTTAGAAGTTTACTGTAATATTTAGCTTCATGTAGTTAACTTATTCTGAAAGAGTGCCTAGGAGCCCAGGCTCCTGAAACAGATTGTCTCAGTCCGAAGCCTGACTATCCCATTCACTAGATATATCATCTTAGGTAACTTACATTCCTATGTCTTACTTAATTCATCATAATACAGTGGCAGCATACCTATCTTTTGCTGTCAGGATTAAATAATTTATGTAATTACTTATGACATATAATTAAATATAATTATATATACAAATATGCATCTGTATATGTATATTATATGTACATATAAAGAACAGAGTAATTATACCTATTATTTTTACAAGATCTCTAAAACATAGATTTGTAGACTTTGTATAAACAATGAGTGCTAACATATTACACAAATAATATCTCGCCATAGCAATTTAGCAATTTCTTTATTATTCAAATATTGATTTAAAAAAACCCTCAGGGTAGATGTTTCACTACTAACTGTGGAGTTCTTCTCCACTATTAATTAACTGTAAAACTATTTCAATATTATCTTTTGAAATGGACAATTTTGAAAGTTAAATTTACTGCAAAGAGAGTAATAAATTCATCTGAAGTCCATTATGAATGATTTTTATATTATGACTTGCATTATCAGTCCCATTGCTTCCTTTCATTAGGCTGGATAATGAGGAGACAGCTATGTTTGACTGTTCAGGAAGTAGTTAGAACTGAGATGAAAAAGTGGAAGGGCTTTAAATTGAAATCAGTCCTTTTATATCAATTTTTGATCAAGTTTCTTAAATACTTTTGATGTTAAGCAACCTCTAGGAAGGAATATTTTCATGTGGTCCAAACCAAATTTAGAAATCAGAAATTCTAAATTTAAAATGGTATGTCAACTCTATTTCCAACTACCTGACCAGTTTTTCTTTTTGTTTCTCTTCTCTTTTTTAAAAGTAGAGTATGCTTAAATTTAATATTCGTGAAGTACTTTCAGATTCTTCAAATGAGTGACTGTATGTAAATGAGAAATATCATTAATTCTCAAGAGTGTTACAAAAATTACTGAATGTTTGTAAAGTACCTTGAAGATAAAAATCGTGATGTAAGTGCTAAGTGTTCATTAAGTTTCATTAATTAAAGAAAACAATGTTAGAGCTATGTTTGCTGATGAGTACTTTTTAAATTTTATTTCATTGAGCTACTCTCAAAAGTTCACTGAGGCTGGGTTAAGTTTTATTCTAGCACTTCAAGAATCTTCTCTTTTTGAGGGCTTTTGTTTTCTTTAGTGTCAGGTGTTAGGAATTCTAATTTTCTCTTAATCGTCACCATTTCTACCATCTAAAAAACTGTAATGGCTTAAAATTGTATGCAAGTGAGATTAGCTATAATGCATTATATTTTTCTACTGTAAATAAATAAGAAGAGTTTTCTATTCATTCTGTATTGATTAAAAATCATACCAACATTTGAAATAATTATGAGAGTATTTAAAAATTGGAGAGAACCTAATATCCTCTCAATGGTAAATTATATGAATTGTTACTATGAAATTAGTTTTAAGGAAGGTTATGAGTAAATGATCTGTTTTGCTTGAATTCCTCATATTTAAGGAGCAGAATATTTTCTAAGATATGACTAAATTCATCTGTGTTGTCTCATTTTCAGTTTCATTCCCTTCTCTGATACTAGTGCATAGGAAAATAAAACAAAGCCAGTCAACACAGATAAGTCACCTCCAACTGAAAAGAATCTGGCATCTCCCTTTATAAATTGCATACAATTCTGGCATCTCTGTCCATGTAGAACAACACTGAGCCCATCTGTGATTTCATAACTTCCACACAGGAACACCAACAAAAGTAGGTGAGCATGGCTGCCTTGCCAAACGGAGGACAGAGGTGGCAGAACTGCTCATGGAGGGCAGAAGCAGCAAGAGCTGGCTGAATTTGTAGCCATAAAAGACAGGAGAGAGATAACTACCAGCAGATAAGGGAAAGCAAACCAACCGCATGTCGGGTGGGTAAGCTCAGCTTGCCCTCTCTTTCTGCACCCTGTCTCCTTTCCTCTCCCTTTCTAACATTTCAGCTACAGCTAAGGAGCTGGTGGAGGAATGGTGCCATGAAATTACAAGAGAAGGGTTGACATTCCATTTCTCAGTGCTTGTGGGGTCACTTCACACCCTGACATATGCGTTTATGTTTCCCTCCCAATTAGCCAGTCTAAATGGGACTGTTCATTGTTTTAAACAAATCTAAGTTGATATCAGCATCTCCTAAATTTACTTGACCTCAGAACATTTTTTCCTGGAAACACCATTAGCATTCTGCTTTTAGAACTAGTGTTCCATAGAATGCACTTTGGGAGATAATGCTTTAAGTCATCAAAAAACTTTTAGATACATATTTCACATGCCACAGTAACAAGGAAGTATGTGATATGCTTTCGGAGGGTTTTCTTCCAGAAGAGTTCAAATAAAAATTACTTTGTTTCTGAAAGTGTTTCTCTTTCATCTATCAGAAACATATCTATGACCCTAACCATATCCAATAACTAAGAGGATGCATGTGTTGTGTTAAATACACTTTCTCTTAAAACATAAAAAGAAGGGAAAAAACTCAACACTCTTATTCTTGTTAAAGATTCTGATTTTTCCTCTTGAGTTTATGTTACCAACAGCCTCTGAACCCTTCTTCACATCACCCATGACAGCCATGCTTATAAATCTTTTAAAATTCTAGAAGCTTGGGATGTTTTATTATTTATCTGTATTTGTTGGGGCTAGCTTTGATGAAGAGGACTGTTTGTAATGGGCTGCTTTTGCAAGGGCCTGTAAAAGAAAAATAAGCTGAACTTGGCCTGTGAACTTGGATATGCACCAGAGGTATAATTTTTCTTGCTACATGACAGAACAGAAGGAAGCTGAAATCACTGATAGAGTTTTTGGAGATTTAAGGATTGAAAACAAATCTATTCTGTATCAATTTCGCTTGGAGAGAAGGAAGGACACAGCGTTTAGGGATGACATAGAACTACCTAGTGGCTCTCGGTTTGTTGCTGAGATTCCTCATTGTTTATGGATAACAGGAAAAGGAGAAGATATCTAGTGGCTCATTTCTAGAAAAATAAATATCTTCAGTAACCAGCAATGTTATTCACAAATTTGTACAAGTAAATCAATCAGTAAAAGCAGCTGTTAGGAAACTACACACAGTAAGCATTTTATATTCCAGTACATCTCAGATAATGTGTGTTGAGATTCCTCAGATGCAAAATGTCAAGGAGAATATCCAGGATGTTTGACCCATAACTATACCTTAGCTCTCATTACTTATCACTGCAAAGTTAAAAACACTTTTCACAAATCATATTGTTTCATTTTTAGTAATATATTTTTGTCTCATATTATACTTTTTCATATAATTTTATGATCAGTTCATTTACAGAATATTTTCAAAAAGAGACTTTTATATGGCCAAATTATTAATTAAGAGAGTTCCTGTTCCTAGAGAGCCATCTTTGCTTCAAAGCCACCAGAATTTGTTCTTCTCATTTGCACCGTTGAATATTGATATGTAGTTATTTGGAAGCTTTGTTTCAATAGAACAAGAAGAAATGTGCTTTTAAATTTTTGCTTGTATTACTTTCAGGTGGTGATGGAATCTCTGGGTTCAGGTCCAGAGTCCTCACGATCTTGCTGAATTATGTCTTTTTAAAACTGGAGTGATCTCTGGCCAGAAAAAAAAAAAAAAAAGATTCTTAATTATGTCTACAGACTTCTCCAAAAATGATCTGGTAGAATGGTGCCAACATCTGTAAATGGAGTTCCTGGGAGGCAACATTTCTTTGACCATGGGTTTTGTTACAGAAATGGGAAAGAAATTCCATACAGATTTTTAATGAATTTAGAAGCATGAATGTGCAGAGTTTACCAGCAGCACAGTATCTACCACCCAAATAAACTACAGCTAATGTGGAATTAATCACACTGAAGTCCTGGGCTTTGATAAGGATCCTCCCACTCTATTTCATTTCTTTCGATGCTGCAAAACAATTTAGCATAATTTCTTAGTTGGGCTTTTACTTTTATTACAGAATCAAATGGCATTGACCTTATTGTTGATGCTGTATCAGTGTGATGGAGCTTCATTCCAGTGATCAAATCCAGCTTATTCAACTTTGCAAAATCGCACTGTGGCAGGAAAGTTAATTATAGTCCTGCATTGGGCTGTCCTTATTATCTACTTCACCTACTACAAAATATGGGTGATCTATGCTAATCAAAATTTTTCAGTAGTTTATTTTATAGTTTCTTTTTTTTTTTTTTTCATGTCTGTGCATGAAAGAAGTGCTATCTCCTTTGTTTACTAAAGGTTATTTAGCATCTCTTATAATATTCTGGATTTTTTTTCTAGTGCTGCAGATTCTTATATGCCACAAAACAAAGGCTTTTATTTTCTCAGGCTTTTTTCTTTTTATTTTTAGTTTACTGTGAAACTACGATTGCAAATTTTCAGCAAATAAAAACACTGATCTTAATAATTTAAAATATTTTGCATTTTTTGAATCCTTGAAAATTTTATTTTATTCTATTTTTTTCCTTTAAATTTTTATTTTGTCAATAGACAATGTGGTTGATTATTAATGGCTCATCACCGAAACCTCCCTCCCTCCTCCCTCTCCCCACTCCCACCTGAGAGTGTCCTTTTCATTTGCTTGTTGTAACAACTTCAAAAAATTGTAGTTGTTATATCTTCTACCAACCCCGTTTGTTTGTGTGTGTGTGTGTGTGTGTGCGAGTGAATTAATTTATTTATTTTTAGCTCCCACCAATAAGTGAGAAGATGTGGTATTTCTTTTTCTCTGCCTGACTTGTTTCACTTAATATTATTCTCTCAAGGTCCATCCATGTTGTTGCAAA
>NW_007736922.1:51620-53433 GCF_000696425.1 Galeopterus variegatus
TGTCGGATGTATATTTTGCAAATATTTTCTCCCACTCTGTTGGTTGCCTTTTAACTCTGTTGTTTCTTTTGGTATGCAGAAGGTTTTTAGTTTGATATAATCCCATTTGTTTATTTTTCCTTTGGTTGCCCATGCTTTTGGGGTCTTATTCATGAAGTCTGTGCCCAGTCCTATTTGATGAAGTGTTTCTCCTATATTTTCCTTAATAAGTTTTATTGTTTCACCGTGTATATTTAAATCCTTAATACATTTTGAGTTGATTTTAGTATATGGTGAGAGGTATGGGTCTAGTTTCATTCTCCTGCATATTGATATCCAGTTCTCCCAGTACAACTTGCTGAAGAGGCAGTCCCTACTCCAGTGAATAAGCTTGGTGCTTTGTCAAAGATCAGATGGCAGTAAGTGTGTGGGTTGATTTCTGGATTCTCTTATTCTGTTCCATTGATCAGTGTGTCTGTTTTTATGCCAGTACAATACTGTTTTGGTTATTATAGCTTTGTAGTATAGTTTAAAGTCAGGTAGTGTTATGCCTCCAGCTTTATTTTTTTTTCCTTTGCTGAAAAGAAAGAGACTAGTGGTTAGCTCGCATTTTACAAGCTTAACCATTTTTGTAGATAAACCTGTCATAAACACGGCAGGGAAGTATAATCTTCTCACAGGAACACAGGAATTACTGAGCAGTAGTACACCACTGTTGCTTATTGTAGGGAGAATGGGATTTTTCAAAACTTTCCAAAGACCAAGGGACATTCCAAGGCCAGGCTGGAAGGGGAACTGAAGCCCTCGCACAGACTTTCTTTAACCACCACTTCTCTCTGCATATCTGCTCCGTTTTCTCTCATTCCTGACAACTTTTCCTTGTTTTCAGATCAGATAATGAAACTGGGGAGCCTCCCGGAGAAAAAAGTGTTATTTATCAGTTCATTCAAGGAAAATAAACCGATACATTTACATTTATTCAAGGAAAAACTCTGAATTTAGGCTTAAGCTCCTGGATGAGGAATGCTGACATAAGGGCAGACACGATTTAACAACTGTGAGCTGCAGACGGAGGTGGCAGAAGCGGAGACCCAGAGCAGCTCTCGGGAGAAAGGAACTGCAGGTTAAAACCCTGACACACACCCCGACAGCGTAACTGGAAGGACAGCACTTTAGTTTACAAGTTTATTTATCCAGGGCCCTCAAAACAATTATTTTTGCTTCTATATGAACCAACAATAGAACCTGGTTTAATCAGTGAAGTAATAAAAATACAAATGACCATGCAAAGAAAAATATATCACAACATCACATGTGAGGGAACTAAAAAATGAAAAGTAAGAAAGCAAAAGTTAAAATTTAGCACCTAATGATGTACTTGATTGAAGAGTATAATCATAATTTCAAAAAAGTTAATAAACTATCAAAGAAAATCATTTCAAGAGAAAAAAATGAACATCTGAATTAAAGGGTACTTAAAATTAAGTAATTTAATAAATGCATCAAAAAATTTCTTTACTAAGAACAGAATTAGTAGCTTAGCCAACAAAGAGAAAAAATATTGGTAAAATATACAACAAAAATGAAGATTTGGAAATAGTTGCAGAAAAACTATGATATAGACAGCAGAACTATAAGACCTCAGATGAAATCATAGCTTTCCCATATAATAAAAAAGGGGGGGGGTGTAAAAATGAAAGAAATTATAAAGAAAACTTCTCTTATACGGAGAAGCACAATCTCTTGAAAAATAAAGGGACTTATGACATATCAGGGAGGATTAGTGAAACACATAGACATCACACACACACACACACACACACACACACACACA
>NW_007736922.1:58208-58918 GCF_000696425.1 Galeopterus variegatus
CCATATCTTAGCTATTGTAAACTGTGCTGCAGTCAACATGGGAGTGCAAACATCTCTTCGAAATACTGACTTTGTTCCCTTTGGAGGTATACCCAGTAGAGGGATTGCTGGATCAAATGGTAGTTTTATTTTTAATTATTTCCTTTGGTGGCTGGCCAGTTCAGGTATTCAAACCCTTGACCTTGGTGTTCTATTTTTAATTTTTTGAGGAAACTCCATACTGTTTTCCATAATGGCTGTGCTAGTTTACACTCTCACCAACAGTGTAGGAGGGTTCCCTTTTCTCTACATCCTTGCAACACTTGTTTTCTTTTTTCTTTTTTTGAAGGTGAAACATCAGTTATTGTTTTGACAATACCTTCCATTTAACTTAACCTATCCGATAAACCTGATTTTTTATCCTTTTTGTCTTTTTTCGTGACCGGCAACGGATCACAACCCTCAGTGTCGCGCCCGTACCGGACCGGGACCGGCCACGGGATCGCAACCCTCGGTGTTGCTCCTGCCCCTCGCTCAGCCAGTGAGCGGCCAGTCTGTATGTGGGATCCGAACCCTCGGCAGGAGCGCCGCAGTGCTTCCCAAGTGGTGCACTATAGCAGTGCGCCACCGGGCCGGCCCAAACATGATTTTTTAAAAAAATTATCTTATATATTGAATCAAAATCAACTATACATATTTTGGGGGTTGAACATTGAGATATGTTAAATCAG
>NW_007736923.1:0-46418 GCF_000696425.1 Galeopterus variegatus
GAGGGCGGGAGGTGTCGGTGATGGGCCATAATAATCATAGACATTGTATATTGACAAAATAAAAATTAAAAAAAAAAAAAACTTTGGTGTGACATCTTCCAGGTTTTCCCCTATTCAAAATATACACTATTTAAGTGGTATTAGAGGCATTACAATTCAGTATTGTCTTAACCTTTTTAAAAAGCCTAAAAGTATGTTGAGCACATCTTTTCATAGCAATGAATTAAAATAGATCTTCCTCCTTGTAATGGCTGCATAGGACTTTATCATGTAGCTTTTATTTGGGGGACGATGGAAATGCTCTACATCTTCGCTGTGGCAGTGGTGACGTGGGCGTGTAGGATTCCCAAAGTTCAAGGAGCTGGACGCTTCAAGAGATGCATCTTATTGTATGTAAATCGTGCCTCAGTAAAGGCAGTTTTAAAAATATCATCCCTCTTTGAAATTCGTACTTTCTTTATGCAAAACCAAACCAAAACAAAACTCTTGATGTTGTTCTTAACAGAGACTCCCGGACACATCTGCCGGTAGAGTGATGAGTCTGCAACTTACTCCCAAAAGGCTGGGCAATTCCATCACAGCAGTGTGATGTATTTACATATCCAGAGACAGAGACACCAAGCAGCTGTGGTGAAAAGTTAACGAAAGACAACACTAGGCAAAGAATAAAAATAAACGTTAGAAATAATAAAATTGTACATTTGCTTTCTATCTGAAAGTTAGCATTTTCTTCCAACATGAACGTAGGCAGAAAACCAGGGTAGTATTATCCA
This sequence comes from Galeopterus variegatus, assembly GCF_000696425.1. Classification (NCBI taxonomy): domain Eukaryota; kingdom Metazoa; phylum Chordata; class Mammalia; order Dermoptera; family Cynocephalidae; genus Galeopterus; species Galeopterus variegatus. The sequence continues at coordinate 774 of NW_007736923.1, forward strand.
TATCTCTGACTTTGGCCAACAAAACCACAGGTATTTGCACATCTCATTGCAGTATTGCAGGGAGCTGGAAACATTAGTTATGCTCCTCCCTGCGGTGACACTGTGGTGGTCATTAGACCTGTTCCCAGGTCTGATTAATTAATGCGTTAAGGAGAAAAAAAGTAGATTATTATCTCTTAGTATCCTCAGTCATCTATTGTATTTGATGACAATCACATCCTAAATCCAGACTTCATTGTTATTTTTATTAGCATTAGAATTTAATTTTTCTGAAGAAATAGTGTAACAGGCTAGATACATAAGGAAATTCTGTGCATACTTCTCTTAATAGTAGCAAAAGACTTGCGCTTCAAACAAATACATTTCAGATACTGATATTTTAAACAGCCTTTGGAATCGTAACCATGGGGAAAAGCAGAACTCTTGCACTTTCTTACATTTGTTTTATGCTTGATGTAATTTTTGTTTTAAATATAACAAATGGGGCCAGCCCGGTGGTGTACTGCTACAGTGCACCGCTTGGGACCGCAGCGGCGCTCCCGACGAGGGTCCGGATCCCACATACAGACCGGCTGCTCACTGGCTGAGCCAGGTGCGGGTGCAACACCAAGGGTTGCGATCCCGTTGCCGTCCGGTCAGGTACGGGCGCGACACTGAGGGTTGCGATCCGTTGCTGGTCACGAAAAAAGACAAAAAGGAAAAAAAATAAATAAATATAACAAATGGAGGACAGTCGGAGGCTTCTCACAGTGAGGGCGGTGGGGTCTCTAAGGGTCCGAATCCGGCTCTGGGGTGGTAAAGGGGTCACGTGGACGGCAGAGCTCAGTCCTGCGTCTTCTGCCCTTTGCCCTCTGTCCTTGCTCTACGACATTCTCTTTTGTTTTCTCGTTTTCTCTTCTGCCCTTTTCTTTTTCTTCCTCTCTCTGCCCTGCTTCCTTCAACACTTTCCCCCATTCTTCCCTGCTTCCTCCGCCCTCTGCTTCCCATCTTGTCCCCGCAGTGTCCGAGCCTTGTGGCCAACACCCGCGGCTGCACGTTTCAGTGGACGCGTCCGTGGATATAAGACGGACGCGTCCGTGGGTATAAGACGATCCGAGTCACCTAAGTCAGGTGAGGGACGCGGGCGGCGCGGGACACTGCGCTCTGCAAGGGGAAAGCGCTCCGAGCCCCGCGCTTCCGTCGTTTCAGTGAAAGTCACCCCAGCCTTTGATGGCAGTCACACTCGGCTCTTCATCGGTTCCTCACTGAGGACGGCAGGACACTCGGAAGGTTTTTCCAGGCTTCTTCCTCGCGGCTTTTGGTGCAGGCGGCCGAGCCCGTGTCAAGCAGGACCGCCCCACGGCGGCACTTCCCTTCCTGGGGTGGCGCCGGGCAGTAGAAGTGTCTTCAGGGACAAGGGGGCTGTGAGGAGGGGCTGGGAGAAACCTTCCCGCCCACCCGCCTCCGCGTCCACCAGGAGGCCGCCTAAAGCGGGTGAGGTTCGGGACCCGCTGCAGCCCCAAGGCCTGGGAGCTCCCGCTGACGGCCGGGGCCGCGTGTGCACAGGCGGCAGCTGTAACTGCTGTGACCGCCCCGCGCTGTGACAACCGGGACCCTCAGTGCCGCTCGCGGCCTCCCCAAGCCCGTCAGAGCCGCCATTCCGTTTCTGTAGCAATGAACAATTTTCGTTTTCTGCCGAGCAGGGTGGGGTGACGAGTGATCTTCCCTCGGCCCAGTAATCTCTGGCTGCGGGAATGACAGCCAAGCTGGGGCCACTAGAGCTCAGGAGAAGAGGAGGAGAGACCTACAGAGTGCATGAAGGCAGGAGAAGCCATCATGAGAGAAAGAACGAACTGCTCTGACCATTTTGAGCCCCAGCCAATTCAAGTCTGGAGCTGGTGAGTGCATGGAGCAGGAGCTGGCAAAAGCTGCAGCCTTTTGGATGAAGTCACTTGGAGGCTGCAGGGGAGAAGGGGGCCTTGGTTGCCTCCAGGCCAGCAAGACCAGTAACAGGGTTCCTGTAGACCCACATAGGACTGAGTAGCCACAACAACTGAAAAAAAGGAGCCACTCAGAGGCCAGTGAGTGATCACAAGGGACCAGTGAATGGTCCGTCCCATGGGAAGTGTTTGTAGCGCAGGTGGTAGGGGAGACGGGCCCACCAGAACACTGGGCACAGCAAGGACAGCTGATCTGCCCCCCAATCAGTGCAGGATTACCCAGTGGAGACTGGTCATGAATATAGAACTGCAGGAGTTCAGTTTGCTGAAAAGACTCAGGCTCAGACTGGAGTTTCCACATACCCCAGGTGTACTGGGTTAAATGAGACCTGGAAGTACCTATAACATCAACCACTAAAACCTGAGCTGCACAAAAAGCCTTCTCCAGGGAATCAGCAGCAAAGCAGCAATTTAGCTCAAACACAGAGCTCCAGCACTGGTCCCCACAAAATTTTCCCCCATTTTAGAAGTAAGCAAAGGACAGCAAATTAATTCAAGTTCAGAGTTTAAGTGAGGGAACCAGCAAATAATCCAACACAGAACTGGAAGAAAAAACAAAATACCCACAGACCAGAGACAAAGTTTGATATTAACTAGTAAAGGTCTCACATCACCAAAGAACACCTATAAAACCTAGAAGGACCAGATGTCTCTTGGGCTACCAAGCCAGAGAGCAGGGAAGGCTGGGTGCCTCAGCCATGCCCCCCGACACCGGCAACCAGCCCAGCAATGACCACCAAGACACCACAAGAAATGCCCCGGCCTCCCCAGGTGTGGCTGTGGGAGTCAGGGCTTCAGCCACACACCCCTGCCATCCGCACGAAGCCCAGCAATGACCAAGCGACTGCCTGAACCCCCCTGGTCTCCCCTGCACTAATGAGGGGGATACCAGTGGCCTCAACACCGCCCTTCCTCCTTCGTCCTGCTCCCACCCTATTTCATTTCCCCTTCCCCTCTTACCCTCTCCCCCACCTGCTCTGTAACATCATCATAGAATGTAAAAAAATGATATTAACAAATTAATAAACTTTAAAAAACCCAAAAAACAAAAGGACAACTGAGGTTATTAGAAGTGGGAAGGGAAGGAGGAGGGAGGAAAGGCTACAGGGCCATGAACAGCAAAGATAGTGTATATTATTGAATATAATTATTATTCTGATGTGAGCATCACATATTACACACAGATATCCATGTTCAACTCTGTACCCCACAGGTATGTACAATCAACTTTGTTACAATAAAAATAAATTTTAAAAAGTAATATTATTGAATTTCCTTACCTTGTTCCCAACTTAGAGTAATATTTAATATTTCCTTATTGTTTTTAGATATAGGGATTCCTTTTTTGTAAGTAACTTTTTCAGATTAAGAAAGTCCCTTTATTTCTAGTTTACTTAGAATTTTTATTACTCATGGTTGTTGAACTTTATCAGATTTTTTTCTGCATTTTTTAGATGACCATGTGTTTTTCTACTTTTTTCTGTTCATGTGGTAAATTACTCTGAATTTTTTAAAAAACATTAAACCAATCTTGCATTTTTCTTATAAACTCCACTTGTCTATTATGTATTAACCTTTTCTTATATTATTTAGTTCTATTTACTAACATTTTATTGGGATTTTTGCAGTTATGTTCATAAGAGCATTTAGCATGTGGGTTTTGTTTTGTTTGGTCTTTATAAGACGTCCTTGTCACGTTTAGGTCCTTGTCTAGGTTCATTGCCTCATGAAATGAGTTGAGAAGTACATCATCTTTCTTTATTATCTGAAAGAGTATAAGATTGATATTATTTCTTTAAGTTTTTGAAAGAATTGACAGGTCAAGACATCTGAGAAAGGAGTTATTCTTTTGGGAAGGAATTTAATTAGAACTCACTTTCATAACAGACATAGGACTATTTATATTTTCTGTTTACTCCTCTGTCAGTTTAGTTCAACCTGTGTTTCAGGACTTAACTTCATTGCACCTAAATTTTGAAAGGTATAGTCATGACATTGTTACTCATTTTTTCCCCATAAAACCTATGGTTTTTGAGTCTTGTCCCTTCTCAGGGTGTTTGTTTGTGTTTTCTCTGTTTTTTATGATTTATCTTGCTGGAGATTTTCATCAATTTTTCACTTCTTTTCCTCTATTCTCTTTAACATATTAATCACAATTATTTTAAAAGAGGTCCTTGTTTGCTGGTTTCAATATTCAGATCATCTCTGGATCTGCTTTTATCATTACTGGTTACACTTTCTCTGCTGCTTTGCATTTGAGTTGTTCTGGATGGTGTGTCATAGAGACTCTGGAAATGCTAACTTCCTCCAAAGACTGCTAACTCTAGTTTGGCAGTTCATTAATTATGGGAGAATCACCTTTAGTTAAATGCTGAATCATCTTAATTATGCTTAGGCTTGATTTTGGAATTTGTTAAGGTGGGTCTGTTTCAGTTAGGTATGTATTCCAGGGCCGGGGACATAATTCATACTTCTGCTCTGCTTCTCTGTGGATCCTTGACCTTTTTTGCCTCCAAATGGTTTCCTGTGTATGTCTGTGCTGCTCTCACTTCAAGATGTAAATGAAGTAGTTAATGAAGTAGGCCCATTTCCCAGCTTATGCACATCCCTCAACATACTCTGTGTTATCCCCAGGCCTGTGGTAACCACTAGAACACCTTTTAATTTCTTGGAGAGATCAAGCTAAGAAATCTTCCTCGGTATCCATGCCTTGTGTAGGACTCAGTACCGTGGGATTCTCTCATTTATTCTAGCTTATTATGCTGAATAAAAATCTTATTATTTTCAATATTTTTCTCAAAATCTTGTCTTTAGAATGAGGTGGTAGGTTAGTAAAGCATATATATAAATGATTCTTACAGTTTGGAATTAGCACTATCAGACCTGATCATTTTGAAAATCCATCTGCATGTTCAGGCAATAGCAGGTGGGTACAGGAGGAGGGCAGGTGGAGGAGGGTGTGTGCAACTATCTGTGTTCATGAAAGTTTCACCTTTCACCTGGGCTGATGAACTGAATGTTTTTGTGTTCCCAAATTCATACATTGAAATCCTAACCTCCATCGTGATGGTATAAGGATGGAGGGCATTTGGGAGATAATTAGGTCATGAGAGTGGAGTCATCAACAGTAGGATTACTGCCTTTATTAAAAGACATGGGAGAGCTTGCTTCATCTCTCTATTCTCTGCCATGTGAGGATCCAACAAGAAGAAGGCTGTCAGCAAAACAGGACATGGGCCCTCACCAGACACTGAAGCTCCCGGTGCTCTTATCTTGGGTGTTCTAGCTCCAGAACTGTGAGAAATAATTTTCTATTGTTTAAGCCACCCAGTCAATGGCATTTTTGTTATAGCAGCCCGAACTGACTACGACACTCCTCATGGCATGGAAGTTTGTCTGTGCTCCTCTTTCGTACCACAATTTGCACTTGTTCTTTAGGTGGGCCCTTGTGACACCAGGTCATAGGGCCTCAGATACCCCATAGGATGAGCCGTTCTTCAAAACCGTGAATGTTAAAGACTGAGCATGTAACGTCCCAATCCTGCCCCATCACTGAGTATGCTGTTTACCCCTGTAGATTTCATTCCTTCCTTATAGAATGTACATGCATCTTATTCTGGAAGAGAACTGCAACCTTTCTGTTCTGCCCATGCCCTGTCTCTGACAGCAACATCGTGATTCCACCAAGACACCCAGGGCAGCATTTGCACACAGAGTCTCCCTGACGGTCACAAGTTCATTACTAGACTGTTCCTGCCTTTGTCTTTCTTGCAGCACAGTCACCAGAACCCTTCTTAATTTATATGTACTGCATTAAGCCAAACTGTGGAATCAATGTGGAGAAGTGATGTGTCAGTTCCGCACTATGACTAAATTCTTCTCAATACTTTATCGTTTCGAGTGCCCTGTGTCAGGCAAGAGCCTGGTAGGAAACAGATGGCACAATCAAAGGATCGCTAGAGAGAGTTTAATGACTGGGCCATTTACAGAGTGTAGGCAGATGTTCAATGATAAAATTGCAACAAATTTAATTTCTTTTGTGTGCGTGGTTAGCCCCATTGATAGAGTTTGGTGCTGATAACACCAAGGTCAAGGGTTTGGATCTCCATACTGGACAGCCACAAAAAAACAATGATGACAACAACAACAACAAAAGTAAAAACAAAACAAAAACCCAAACCCCCAAACCAAAAGAGAACCAAGCAAGAAAAATTTAGTTATAGATGTAATTGGCTTTCATTCATGATTTGTGTAGAATCCTGCATTCTACAATAAAGAATGATAGCTCCCTCTGGACAATGGCAGAAAAGTGGGCTTTGTAAGGTGGGAACAGGGAAACAAAACAATTTTTAGAAGGCTGATTGATTAATGTCAGGTTACTTTTTTTGTAATGATTAAAGCAGAGAAGACTTCCTTATTAAGCTGACTCCAGAAGAATGGAATCTCCTGTTTTGAGGAAAAACTGGTCTTTCTTGGGATCTACTTGCCTCCTTAAAGTTATAGTTTGATTATATGGCATTTAGCATGAGTGACTCCATGCTGGTTTGGTCTTTTGGAGCCTCGTGCAGGGGTCAGTAGAAAACAATGTCCCCTGCAATTCTTCTTTAACATAGATAACAGCCATAGCTGGTAGAAATCTCCAGAACTACCACGTCTAGACTGATGGGACAGTGGAAGGAAATTGTTTTTAGAACCCAACAAAGTTGTAGTCTTGGAGAGGAGCCATAAAACCTGTGCCACAGCTGCTGGCAGAGGAGTGCAGGCACTACAGCAGCACAGCACTGCAGGACAGAGTGTGCTAATAAATGCCTTGAATTCTCGCTCCTCCAACACAATGAACCCTGCAGCACCTCCTATTGTCAAACCCAACTGGAAACCAGAGGACAAGGAGTTCAGATGACATATCCCATGAGGACAACAGGAAAAATAAGTGATGCTCCACAAGCCATTTAAGACCTGGAGAGTAGACATAGGAGAACAGCTAGGACGTGGAGATTTTGCAGACTCTGTGAAAGAAAAGGCAGGATTGTGTCTGCTATTATAAGAGCAAAATCTAAAAACATGACAGATATTAGGATTATTCTATATGGCCTCATGGTTCTATCCGGCTGGAAAGAAGAGGAAATGGCTACAGGAAACCATGATGAAGAGCCTCCTGGGAGAAATCTCCAAAACTGAAATGGCGAGGTCTCCATCAATCAGAATGGATGAGCAGAGGATGGACAAGCACGTTTTAGGGATGTTATAAAATGGGTTAACACCCTGGACTAGAGGACCTGTGTTCATTTCCTGGGATTTGTATCAAAGCAGAAGTCTGGAGACAGGTGTTGTGGTGGCAAATGAGAGTGATTCCCTCAGATTCCACCAGCACAGTAGAGCTCACGCCTGTGGGAATTAATCTGCTATAAAAGAGGACCTGTAATCTCTTGTGAATTCTCCCCCAAAAACTATGGCTTGAGTTTACCTGCTTATCCCACTGAATACTTTTTAACATACATTTCACGTTCCTGGGCACATTTAGTGTCCGCCCTCTTATGTGTGCTATGAATTTCACAGCGTCCCATGCACCTATTTGTTAGATTTGCATTTGCAAAGCCTCTTCACAGCCCTACAGGTTCTGTCTGACACTGAACATTACACTGAACAGGTAATAAGCATGTGTTTTTCTTCAACAGCCAACCTTGTTCCCTATTTTTAAAAATAAAAACTGTCCAATTACTTCTCTATATATTTAGGTTCACTTCCCCACAAGGCTGTGTACTTCGTGAAGTCATCAGTTGGGTATTTCCAGCTCATCCTCAGGGTGATGAATGTAGAGACTGCACATGACCACAGTGTGACTGGGGAGGTGACCCTCAATGGGGCTTGATCATGTCAGCTCTGGGCCAGGGATGGCAGTGGAGGCAGAGGGTCTGTGGGGCTGGGGTTCAAGAGGGGGAGGCCCAGGAGCCTCTGCAGTGGCAGCTCCTTCACCTGCTTCTTCTCCCACTCCTGTTCCCCTGGGCCTCAGAGCCAGGCACCTGTTCTTCCCGGGGCGCGTCTGCATGGTTAGGAGAAAAGTCGTGGAAGATACCATTTACAGTTGGTTATAAGTCACAGATTAATATTGTGCTCCCTAGAATAACTGAAAGATAATAAAAAGAAGGTGTAATTAGAAAACCAATTACGAAGACTACAATAATGGAATTTTTTGGTTAATCTAAAGGAAAGCAAGAAACAGATAATGGAGCTAAGAATAGATAAAAGACAGTAAATGACAAGGGGTGGACTTAAATCCAACTATGTCAGTAATTACAGTAGACATAACCGGACTCAAACACTCTAATTACAGACAATAGTTCAGAGGGGTAATTATAAATAAATAAGTGACTGCATGTTGTTTATAAAAGACACATTTTCAGTAGAAGGTCACAGAAAAGTTCAAAATAATAGAATGGAAAAAGAAACACTATACAAACATCAATGAAAAGCCACATGGAAACACACTGTAGAAAAGTCACAGGACATGACCCTCCTTAGACATAAAGTATCTAAGGGGAAAGAAATACCTTTTCCTCACCCATGCCTAGGCTTATGGCTAAAGCCCCAATAATAAAAGGCAGATTAACAAGAGAAAAGTATACAAATTTACTTAATATTAGTTTTACATACAAGAGATATGAGGGAGTCTTCATAAGGAAATGAAGACCCAATGAAACAAGTAAACTTGTGTATTTTTATGCTTAGGTTTGGTGAAGAGGTGGAGAGTCATGGAGAAATATGTTTGGACAAAGGGGTTTTGATCTAATGGTGATAAACTGAGGGACTTAGCAAGGCCTGTCTGTTCAGATTCTTCTCTGTGTCCTTGTGTCTTTAGCGATAGGATGTTTCTTTCTTCCAGGTATAGGGGGGACACTTCTGGAATGAGGGTCTTAGACCTGCTTCAGGGGAGAAGGGCAAAGGGAATGTGAGAGTGACCTTCCTGCTTCTGCAGGTTTCTCAGACGCCAAGATGCCATACCTTGAAGTAGTGTGTCCTGAGCCCAGTCAGTGCAGACAGTTTACAGCATCCTTAATGTCATTTCCCATTTGATCTGATGTGATCCTTGAAACAATATAATGCCATGTATTTGACTCAAAGTGGGTGAGTGATAAATATTAGTTCAACAAACAAGTGAATCACCAGTAATTCAAGTATTATTCACATTCGCATTTTACAGATGAGAAGCAACATTACAGAAAAGTAAAATAAAATAAATTGAATTATGTGATCTGAATAGCAGAATCGAGAACACACACTTAACTGCCCCTAAAGGAAGCAGAGCTCTACTGGGTATAATAGCCGGTGTCACAGAAGGCAAATATGCTAATTAATGGAATTGGATTTGATACATTTCAGAGTGTGGAAGAATAAATTAAATGCAAAGAAAAAGCGGAAATTGACTTGTTTAAAAGATGGAAGAAATCTTTAAGGACAAACAATAGGGGAAAATAGAGGCCTTATTTGTACGGAAGCAAAAGATGAGCTCAAGTATGAAGGTGTGAAAACCTGACTCAGTGCTGCCCCCAGACCCAGACAAGACCCAGACAAGCAGAGCTCCTGGCCCAGCTGCATCTCTGTGGTCCTCAACCTGTGGGTCCCAGGAGACATTTTGAAAGGTCTGGGGCATTTGTCGCTGTCTTATGGGATGGTGGGAAGGGGAATAATTGGGCGCTGCTGCCCTCTAGTGGGTAGAGGCCAGGGATACCGCTAAACATCCCATAATGCTTGGACAGCTCCACAAAAAGAAATGTCTGGTCCAAAATGTTAGTGGTGAAGAGGCTGAGAAACCCTGTCCTAGAGGTAAGTGCTGTAAAGTCCTCATCAGTTCACAGAGGAAGAAACTGAGGCACCAACAGGGAAAGTGCCAGAACACCAGAGCCGTGATGGAGCCCAGGCCGTCTGGCTGCAGATCCCATGCTCCCCTGTTAGATCAGTGGGTGAGGAGCTGACCAGACGCAAACCCAGCTGTGGTGCCTTTAGGGTTTGTTGGTGCCATCTGGTGTTGGTGCTGAGATTGTGGTGTCATGATGTTGGTGGTGGGAGTAGGGGGGGCAGTTAAAGGAAAATATGATCAACAGAAATGTGTTAATTGGGTAGGAAAACCTTGTCCTCTCAGCAACACTCCCTCCTCAGGCTCTCCACTTATCAGGCTGTGAATTAAGTCCAGAAAAAGTAAGGCCCCTCTTTGATTCTCCCTCCCATACCTCTTTGCTCAGTGCTCACCAGTCTTCTCCTGAGACTCCATCATCATCCTCACCTCCACTGTTTTCAGCACCCACAATGCAGGGAGTGAAAGGGCCGCAGGACTGAAGGACAAGACCCAGGAATGGAACCCGGTGCCCTCTCCTGCTGTCCAACACAGTGGGAGCCCTCCCCAAAGAGAGTTCCTGGTTTGTGTCCTTCCTGGCCTGGGCTGGGTCACACACACAGTCCTTCCCTCCCTCAGTTCCCAGGCCCTCCTCACCTGCAGAGGCTCCTGCTCACCAGGACAGACCCTGCTCCCTGCAGGCTCTGGCCTCCACCTGCAGCTCAGCTTTCCTCCCTCCCCAGCCCTGAGCCAGCAGCTCCTCACTGGAGAGCCCATCAAGAGGCCCAGGGGCACCAGCAGACCCAGGCTAGAAAAACTTGGCTGCCTCACGGTCTGTACCTGCCCTACCCTGCAGCACCCAGGCTCGAGGAGGCCCAGCCTTCCCTGCCCCTCTGTACTGCCCAGACTCTCATCCTGCACTTTGGCTGTCCTTGCTCCTGCCTGGTCCACTCGGCCCTGGAATCACAGCTCCATCCCGGGGGCTGCTGCTTGGCTGAGGCTGCCATGTCCTTCCTGCCCCTGTTCCTAGCAGGCATTTGACCCAGGCCCCTGCCCTCGCAGCCCTCAGGTGGCCTTCTTCTCCACGTGGAGAAGGGGGTTTCTTCAGACCCCTCAGCCTGAGGCTGCGTGTGCCCACCCTCTGCACCCTGGGGCTGTCACTGCCACAATCCACCATGTCCCCCATGGAGCCTCCTACAGAAGGTTCGACAAATTTGAGTTCTTTTTTAATCAAATTTCATTACAAGTTCAGCAATGCAGGAAATTCTGTAAAGAGTATCCAAGTAAAATGATAAACAGTTTTATTCACTTCAAAAGTCAAAATAGGGATTATGAGGTATAAGACCCAAATTACCAAAATTGTGAGAAAATATCACTAATGATACTCTTGAAATTCAAAAGCATTATAAGGGGATACTAAGAACAACTTTGTGCCAACAAAATGAGACGAGGTAGATAAGATGGACAAACCCATAAAAAGAATAAATAGAAAATATGAATAGAGGTACGCATTAAATCAGTAGTTTCAAAATATTCCCACAAAGAAATGCCCATGCCCAGATATCTTCACTGGTGAATTGTCACATATTTGGATAAGGCAATCCTTCAAAAGCTCTTTCAGACAATAGCAAAGGAGGGAAGACTTTCCGGCTCATTTTACGGGGCTGGCATTTCCCTTATATCAAAGTCAGGGCTGGCGAGTTAGCTAAGTGGGTTAGAGCTCAGTGTTATAATGCCAAGGTCAAGGGTTGAGATCCCCAGAATGGGCAGCCAGAACAGAGTCAGACAAAGACATCACATGAAAAGAATGCTACAGAACAATATCACCAGTGAACATAAACGCAAAATTCTTAAAGAGACACTGGCAAACTGAATACAATACCACGTAAAAAGCATTATATTCCATTGGAATTTATCCCAGGAATACGAGGTTAGTTTAACATTTGGAAAGCAATTATGTAATACACGGTATTAACAGGATAAAAGACAAAAGCCACATGATTATCTCAAAAGACGCACAAAAACAATTGACAAAAATCTTAACATCATTCACATTAACAACTCTCAACAAAATAGGAATGGGCTGAAACTTCTCCAACTGATAAACGACATCTATGAAAATCCTACACGTAAAATTTTCTTTAATGACAAAAGACTGAATGCTTTCCTCCTAAGATCGGGATCGAAGCAAGGAGTCCACTCTTGCCACTTCTACTTAACATTGCACTGAAGATTCCAGCCAGTGTAATAAGGCAAAAAAAAAAAAAAGAGAGAGAGAAAGAGAGATAAGAAATTAAAGGCATCCAGATCAAAAAAGAAGACAGAACTTTAGTCACACATGACATGACCCTGTATGTAGAATTCACACACAGAACAACAACAAAAGGCCTCCAAGGACTAAGAAAAGAGTTCAGAAAGCTCAAAGAATATAAAGGCAATACAAACAAGCAATTATATTTCTGGGTACCACCAATGAAAACCTAAAATTTCTTTTCACAATAGCTTTTTAAAACAGCAAACTAGGAATAAATTTAGGAAGAGTGCAGTATTTGTACATGGAAAAGTACAAAACAGAACTGAGAGAAATTGAAAAAGATCTAAATAAATTGAGAGATGCGGTTGGAAAGTTCAATATTAAGACAGCAATTCTTTCCAACTTGGTCTATAGATTGAACACAATTCCTAAGCAACTCACAATAGGCAGTTTTATAGGAAGTGACAAAATAATTCTAAAATGTCTATGAAAATGCAAGAAATGCAAAAGAGCCAACAAAAACTTGAAAAGCAAAACAGTTGGAATGTTGTGTAAAGCTACAGCACTGCGACAGGGCAGCACTGATACAAGGATGGACACAGACAGCAATGGCACAGAGCTGAGAATCTAGACAGACAGCTTTACATTTTTGGCCCATTGATTTTTAACCAAGTAGCCTTGGTAATTCAACAGGAAAGATAGAGTTTTTTCAACAAATGGTTTGGAGACAATTGGATATCAATATTTTAAAAAAAGATTAATTTCGACATAATATATGCACTATATAGACATATCAATTCAAATGGAATATAGACATCAAAGCTAAAATATATGTAGTAGCTAAAACTATAAAATTTCTAAAAGAAAATATAGGAAAACATTTTTGTGACTTTGGATTAGGCAACCAAAAGCATGATCCACAAATAAAAAAAGGATAAATTGAACTTAATTAAAATTAAAAACTTTAATACTTTGAAAGACACCACTAAGAAAATGAAAAGACAAGCCATAGACTGGGAGGAAATATTTGCAAGTCATATGTGTGATAAAGAACTTGCACCTCAAACATACAAGTATGACAACTTATTAAAACTCAATAAGAAGACAAACAACTAGAGAATAGGCAAAGCACACAAATATGCCCCACCGGTTTTTTTGTAACAAAAGTGTAAAAGAAATTTAATGGAAGAAGGATAGATTGCCTTCTCAACCAAAGGTGCTGAAGAAACTGGACAACCACAAGAAAAAAAAAAAAAAAGAACCTCGGCCTTAACCTCACATCTTATACAAAAATAACTCAAAATGGATAATAGGCTTAAACGAAAAGTATACATCTAAAACTACAAAACTTTTAGGGAAAAAAATGAAAAAAAATAATAGGAAGATGGGATTTTTTCATCCATATTTGATCATATATAAAATATAAATATATGATCCCTAAGGAATTTGATAAATTAGACCTTCTCGAAACTAAAAACTTTTGCTCAATGAATGACATGAAGAGCATGAAAAGACAGGCTATAGAATGGGAGAATATATTTGCAAACAACATATCCAATAAAGACATGTATTTAGAATATATGAAGAACTCTTAAAACTCAACAGTAAAAATGAAATCCGATCACAAAATAGGCAATGAAATGAATAGACATTTCACTGACGAGGGTGAACACAGGACTAAAACACATGTAAAAGATGTTCAACATCATTAGCCATTAGTGAAATACAAATTAAAACTACAATGAGACTCTCTATACACATATCAGAATGGCTAAAATAAAAAAGAAAGGTATCATCAGATGCTGGCAAGGATGCAAAGAAACTGGATCACTCATATAGTGCTGGTAGGAGTGTAAAATGCCACAGCTACTCCGGAAATCTGGACGGCAGTTTTCTACAAAACTAAACATGCTGTCTGGAATGACCAGCAATTGCCCTTCTGGGCATTTATCTCAAAGAAATGAAAACCTATGGTCACAGAAAACCCTGTATATGAATAATCATAGAAGCTTTATTGATAATAGCCCCAAACTGGAAATAATCCAATGTCTTTCAATGTGTGGATGAGAAGATCAGCTAGTTGAGCTCACACCTCAATCACAAGTGTGACCTACATACTTCCCATTTTCTCACAAAGAATACTAAAAAGACATGTACTCAAGGAGCAAAATTTAATGAAAGTAATAATTTCTATTGCTTCATCAAAGACATTCTTAAGCAAGATTGCAATTTAGTGCTATTGCCTTGATTTCTGCTAAGGTGCTGGGTGCTTCCCCCACCTTGGCACTTGCACCATCGATGGAAAAGTCAATGCACTGAAACAGGCAGGTGGCGTCCTCGCATTTCTGTGAAAATAAGTTTCTCTCCTGGACCCTCTGAAGGCAACTCAGTATTCCCAGGAATTTACAGGCCACACTTTGAGAACTGCAAATACAAAGTATCTTTACAATGGGACAAAATTTCGGGGATCTTCTGATTCAATGCTCTCTCTCTCTTATTTTTCCAATTTATAATTATATAAACCTTCAAATGTGCAAAAAAGCTGAAAGGATAGTACAATGAAATTCAACAGTTATCATTGTGTTATATTTGCTTATCTCCTTATAGATATAGGTAGGCCTGTTCATATAGTGTGTGTGTGTGTGTGTGTGTGTGTGTGTGTGTGTGTGTGTGTGTGGAGAGAGGTTCAGAAAATGCAGAGAGATGAATATTTCTGGCTGAGGCATTCTAAAGCAACTGGTGAGACTCATGTTACCTCACCACTAAACATTTCATTGTGCATCTCTTCTGAGAATAAGAACCTACATCAACACACTTGAGAAAATAAGCAATAATTCCATATGATTATCTAAAGTCCTTTTGTATTAATATATTTACACTTTTTTCAATAAGATTTTTTGTAGATATTTTTTACAACTTGCCTTCATAAAATATCCACACTTTGTTTTGGTTATGTCTCCTTAGTTACTTACAGTCTACAGCAATCCACCAACCTTTTCCTTTTACAATGGCATTATGTGTTGCAGACAGGAGGCCAAATATCTTTAGAATGTTCTTCACACTGAATTTGTCATATTATTTCCCCTGATGTCTTTTCTTTGCTCCTCCATCCCCCGTATTACCTAAAGGCCTAATTGGATTCAGATTAAGCACCGGCACAATGTTCACAGGAGGAGCCGTGACCACATATTCCTCATGTCGAGAGGCACGCAAGGTGTGGGTTTACCAGGGCTCTTTCTCACACCACAATGACCAATTTCATCCTGATTTCCTAGGAATGCAGATGCCTGGGCTGGGGATGTACTGGGGAACTGGTGTGATTTCCTAGCAATAAATAAAAGGTCTTGCTACTGTCCGCATTTCTCACGAGCTTCAGATCCACCCCCGAACCTCTGGGCTCCAGATCTGCAGGCATCAGGCCAGGCCCCTCCAGTCCTGGACTCCCTTCACCTCTTACCCAGCCCCACTCCACTTTGTCTCTACTTCTTCATCCTTTTCCCATCTCCAAGCCCAGTTCCTGAGTATGTCTCACCTATGGGCAATTTTGCCCACCAGAGGACACCGGCTACGTCTGGAGAAATTTTGGTTGTCAGGACTGGAGTGAGCAAGAGGAGGAGCTGCTGGCTTCTGGCTGGGAGAGGACAGGGACGCTGCTGAACCTCTCACAGTGCACAAGCCAGCCCACACGCACCTGCAACAAAAATTATCCAGCCCTAAATATCAATAATGTCAAGGTTGAGGAGGCCTCTCAGGACTTTCTCTTCCTTGAGTACAACTTCCTTAGAACTCCAGCAAAGAAGAGAGACAAAGACACTGAGAGACACCCTGAAGGGCATGTGTGGTTCCAGCCCAGCCACCACTGCCTAAAGTTAGAGCTCTTTGGGGAGCTCTAAAACTATGCCTGAGTGCTAAGGCTCTTAACCTGGAGTCCAGGAGCCCACCTACAATGACTGTATGAAAAATTGATGCTACATGCACATGTGACTTTATTGCAGGAGATTGGACATTGATATTCACCAGATCAACAAGGGGTCCAAGACACATCCACCCACTCCCCAATAGGCTATGATCCTCTGCATTAGGGAGAAGTAGAGACTGAGGGAGGCTCTAACTCCAGATCTCCTACCCTCCTAGTGAAGTGTTGAAAAGAAGTGCAGGGTTGTCCATCCCCTCTGGTGACCAGGCAGGGAAGCAGGGAGTCCATGGATGTCAAGTTCCATCAAGGAAATACCATTATGGCAAAATCTCCATGTCAGGTTTCTAAGCCCCAGACAGCAGCTTAATTAGGAACAAAATCAAAAAAACCAAAATCCTAGCTCAGGTGCAATCACTGCAGTTGGCTGTAGGGCTTTGTGGGAGCTGTAGTTACAGAGAAGGACAAGTGAACTTAGGGCTGCAGCAGAAAAACCTCTACATCGTGGGGGCCCCTGAAAGGACCCTCTCCATTCAGCAATGTATGTGAAGCCACTTCTCGAGGAAAAAGTAGAATCTCCTTGGATTCCTAAGGTTACACTTACTACTCACTCCTTGACTTTGCAAATATCAACTTCTTTTTGAAAAACTTGCCATTAATTTTTTCACTCTAAGTAGAAACTTTGGACCTGTTCTTGGAGTAAGAAACAAGGGACTGTCCATATGAGCTATTGCCTGCCCTGTGGCTCTCTGATGCCATGAGTAAGAGACTGTGAGCCAACAAAATTCATAGCAAGGTAAACAGTCGACTCTCCATTTGCAAATGTTTCCGCTTGTCTAGTAATGTTCTAGCTTTGTGCCAGTCTTAACATGTTAAAATTTATAATTTTACTTGAAGTTGATTTTATAAAAATTCATGTATTTTTATTTCTGTTGGGTTTTTCACTGTAAGCCTCCTCAAGACAACTGTGGAGTAAAGATATACGGGTAAGTGTGTGGTACTATTATGTATTAGTGCTCACAGCATACTGAAAATGTGTCAACACTTCAACAAATGGTGCTGGGAAACATGGATATCCATGTGCAAAACAGTGATGTTAGATCCTTATCTTATACCATATTCAAGAGTTAACTCAGAATTGATCCAGGAACTAAACTTAGGAGCTAAAATCTTTAAAATCTGAGAATACAACTTTGGGGAAAATCTTATGAACATTGAATTTGTCAGTGATTTTTTGGTAGAATGAGCAAAAGCACAGGCAACAAAAAACCTGATAAATCAGATTTCATCAAAATTTAAAACCTTTTGTGCAGCAAACTATTGAGAGAGAAACAAAAATGCACAGAAAGGGAGAAAATATTTCCCAATCAAATTTGTGATAAAGGATTAACATCCAGAATACACAAAAAAATATAACCCAACAACAAGAACAACAAAAACATTCAATAATGGGTAAAAGACATAAATAGACTTTTCCTTGAAGAAGATAGACAAATGGCCAATAAGCAGAAGAAAAGATGCTCAACTTCACTGGTCCAAGTGTTGGTGAGAATGTGAAGAGGTTGGAATCCTTGTGCACTGCTGGTGGGAACGCACAATGGGCAGCCACTGTGGAAAACAGTGTGGTGGCTTCTCCAGAAACTAAAGTTAATATTACCATAAGATGCAGCAGTTCCGCTTCTAGGCATATACCCAAAGAACTGACAGCAGATACTCAAACAAATATTTGTGCAATCACACTCACAGCAGCATTATTCCCAATAGACAGAAGGTGGAAGCAGCCCAGGTGTCCATCTATGCACGAATGGATGAGCAAAATGTGTGAATAATACATATATATACACACATATATATATATACATATATACCTATATATGTGTGTATATATATATGTGTATATATATATATACACACATTATTTAGTCTTTAAAATGAATGAAATTCTGACATGTGCTTGACATGGATGAAACTTGAAAACATTGTGATAAGTGAAATAACCCAGAAACAAAAGGGCAAATATGTGATTTCACTTACATGAGGAGGAGAACAGACAAATTCATAGAAGCAGTAAGTAGATTAGAGGTTACCAAGGGCTGGGGTAGGGAGGAATGGGGAGTTATTGGTTAATGGATACAGAGTTTCTGTCTGGGATGATGAAAAAGTTCTGCAAATGGATATTTGTTATGGTTGCTCATCCTTGTAAATGTGTGTAATGCTGCTGAATTGTATGCTGAAAAATGGTTACAGGAAAAAGGTAATGTTGTGTATGTTTTACCACAAGGTAAAAATAATATATCGACATGAAATCCAGTCACTTGTCACACCTCTTCTGCCTGCATCTCAGAGCCGTCCCCTCCACCACAGCGACCTGAAGGGCTTTCCATCTGGGCTCCCTGCTGACTCCATGCCCTGCTGTCCACTACCCACATGACAGGCACAGGGATCCTTTCAAGTGTGAACTGGAACATATCCTCACCTCCACATCCCATAAACACTGCAACGTCTTCCCTACTTAGGCAGGATGAAACCCCAGCCCTCACCATTTCTTACAAGCCCCTTGTGATGGCCCCTCTGACCACTCTGGCCTCACCTACCACTCTCAGCCCAGCTCACTGGTCTCCACTGACACCAGCCTCTGTCACTGCTCAGTCCAGCCTCAGGCCCTGCCCTGCTGTGCACCTCCTCCCAGGGATGCACAAGGCTTGCCTCTCACACCATTCAGGTCTCTGCTCAAATATCCAGTGGTCAAGTCCTCAGACACATCTTATCCAATGACCTCGTCTAAATTTTATTCCCTGCCATTCCCACCAGCTCCAATCTTCTAGCCCAGGAATATTTTTCTCCACATCAATTATTGCTGGTATTAGAATGACTGCTTTAATTGGTGTGTCTGTGTCACTGAAATACATGTTCCTGAGGCAGGAACTTGTCTAGTTATCACCACTTGTACCCCCAGCATCTAGAACAGTCCCAGTACAGATTAGGGGCTCAATAAATGTGGGTCAAGTGAGTGAATGAATGGCTGTAAGTCAGCACAGTGCTTTTGAGAAGCAATTTGATAACACATATGAGGAGCCTTAAAAATGTTCATGTCCTTAACCAAATCATTCTTATTTGAAAAATCAATGATTTAAAAATAAAACCCCAAATACATAAGTATCTTTAGGTATAAGGTTATTAATCAGACATTTTGTGGGGGGGGGGGCATTGTGTTTTGTTCTTTGGTAGCTGTCTGCTACAGGGATAATCAGACATTATTTACAATGATGAAAAAAGATAACGAAAGAGGAGTGGTTATGTCTTTGTTTTGGAAATAGTATGCAGCTGGTAACAGAAGTATTTAAGAAGAGTTGGTACCCTGTATGGTGAACCACAAAAACAAAGAAACAAAAAGTTTGTAATATCACATAAGGTTGCTTATTGGTAATAATAGTTTTCAAAAGCAAGATTGAAAATAATGTATACTGTATGAGTCCATTTCTGTTGCTTATAACAAAATGCATGGAACTGGGTAATTTGTAAGAAAATGAAATTTATTGCTTAGTGTTTCAGAGGCTGGAAAATCCAAAGTCCATGGAACACATTTGGTAAGGCCTTGGTGGTGGCGACAGTGACCCAAGGGTCTAACGTGGCAGAAAATGGTGGAGAAGAGAGTGGTCTTGCTGGCCTGAGGGCCACCAAGGCCCTCTTCCCCGCTACACATCCATGCAACTTCATCTGAAGGGCACAGCTGCGGCTTTTGCCAGCTCCTCCTCCATGCGCTCACCAGCTCCAGCTTGGAAGCAGCCGGAATCTGAAATGGTGCGAGCAATCCTTCTTTCTCTCATCGCGGCTTCTCCTGCCTTCATGCACTCCATAGGTCTCTCCTCTTCTTCCCCTGAACTCTAGCGGTCCCAGCGCGGCTGTTGTTGCTTTTTAGCAGCTGTAATTTGTTGATTTGTGGGAAAGAGTGATGCAGGGGACTGACTATTTCGCCATCTTGACCAGACGTTCTCATTCTTTTTCTTTACAAGTAATTTTGCAACATATAACTTTGAATGCGGTCATTTTGCAGGTAAGCAAGTATATTTTTGGACACATTCCCTGAGATGAAATTAGTGGATGTATGCATTTTTAATTTGGACAGAAATTGTAAAATTGCCCTTCCAAAAACATTACCAGTTTGCAATCCCATCTGCAATATATGAGAATAACTGCGTTGGTTTGGTTATTTTTTAAACTATGCAAAGGTGTAGATACATATTTGGGAGCCACTGAGTAGAGATGGTAGTAAAATCCTGGGCAGGAGGAAACTGGTGTGATGTGGAAGGTGGAGAGAGCAGAGCAGGAGCCCTGGTGATGCTCTCGGGTGCAGTGATATGCACAGCAGGAGCAGCCAGCAGAGGAGGCTAAGGAGGCGCTGCCCTGTGCTAGGATGACAACTGGAACCAGAGTGTCACAGGAGCTCAACAAGCAGAATAGCTGGGGAGTGCAGTGGTTTGAAACATTGCTTATCTTTGAACCTACCTTTAACTTTGAAAATTGCTGTCACCCAGACCTCTAGAAAAAAGGCTGGTGTCTGGGTTTCTTGTTCAATTTTCTATACCCACAAGTGTCCTATTATGCATGACCCAATAAGCTTCAACCTTCTGACTCTCCTCAGAGCAGCCATCAGCACATGTGACATGTCACTCAGGCCCTAATGGGAAGGTCATCCTGAAGTTTGGGACCTAGGGCTTCTACCCTGAGGAGATCACGCTTACTTCTCCCTGTGACAGGGAGGGCCAGACCCAAGACATGCAGCATAGACACCCCAGGCCTAAGGGGACAGGACCTTCCAGAAGTGGGGGACAGTGGTGCTGCCTCCTGCAATGGAGCAGAGACCTACACGTCATGTGCAGCATGAGGGGCTGCCCAGGCCCTCACACTGAGGTGGGGTAAGGAGGGGGCAGGGTGAGGTCCCTCCACAGAACTGGCACAGCGGGAGCTGCTGTGGCTACTGAGGCAGGGTCAGGGTGTGACTGAAGGCGTAGGTCCCTTTCATTCCCTTCTCAGAACCACCTTCCCAGCCCCTGCTACCCACCGTGGGGACCCGTGCTGGGCCAGCGCAGCCTACTGCTCAGGGCCTTGAAGCTGTGTTGTGCAGGATGTTCTTGGTATGGAAGGTGCTAGGAATGTGGCTTTGCTCCATCTGACCTGTGGGGATCCCACTGTGAGTGGATGATCTGCTGTGTCACTTCTTCCTGTTCCTGCTGGGCCTGGGGACAGTGAGTCCAGACCAACCACAAGCCCTGAGAGGGAACCTGGTAGAGAGATGACTGGCAGGAAGGCCACTGTGGGTCAAGTGGCTGCTGCACTGATCAGAAGAGGTTCAGGGTAAGGAAGGATGCTGCTGGTAACAGAGGTTTGGCAACCAGGGGGCTGAGAAAGTGCAGGTGACAGTAGGGGCTGGAGGCTGCAGACATGGTGAGTCAGCAGTCCTGGTCCTGCTGACCCCAGGGTCAGGGGAAGGTTGTTTTCACCAGGGAACCTCAGCCCTTGTGACCTTGTCTGAGTTCCATAGTCCCCTGATCCTTCATGAGGATTGTCAAGAGCAGAGATAAAGCACCAGGAATCTGACTCTCATATCATCTGAATTACTTTTATTAAAAATATCATCCTTCCATTTGCTCTTTTCTTACAAAATACAAGATGTTAAACTATACAGTCATACAGGGTTAATTAATGTGTAGGTACCAGGTGTATGTGGATGGATTGTTGCAGTTGTTCCTGTTAAAGGGGGAAAGGGGCCCGCCCCACCCACAGGTGAGAACAGCAGGGTAGCAACACTCAAGACAGCGATGCCAGGTGCCCCCACCAGGAGAGGGAGACCCTGCTGCAAACAGACACGCAGGAGAGCGATTCCATGGTCCCCCCGCTGTTCTCTTCCTCCTCTCCTGCTTCCTGGGGTTTGACTTCCTGCATCAGCTGGGCAGCAGTATGAACCAGTTATTCTAGAACCTGGGTTCCCTGCTCCACCCTGGCATCTCGTAGGGTCTTCTGTCCAAATAAGAACTCCTGGAGGGCTCTGCTCTGCAAATGCCAGGATGGAAGGTGCTACAGGGAAGCTCATCACTGTAACCCTGGAGTAGAGAGGATGGAGCCAAAGTCACATGCTTCATACATCCCATCTTTCTGTCTTAAATATTGTCCCCTACTGTAGGCTCTGCTGGGGTCATCTTTATTTTTATTTTCTACATGGAAATAGGGTCCCACACAGAGATGAACTGCTCCCAGCTCCCTGAAATAGGATCCTATGGGACCTGAGGCCACCAGGAGTAGAGGCAGTGGGGAATGGATTTGGGCTGTAGGGGATGTTTGTGGTTTGAAGTTAGGGGTGGGGATGGGCTGTGCATAATGGCCAGCAAGTTGAGATGACACTGGCTGATCTGAATCTGGTCACTGTCATTTTCCCCACAGCTTGAGAGAGCCACCTTGTGTGGACCAGCAAGACATGAATTGTCTTGCCTCCCCTTATCTCTCTGTGGACCCCTGGCCTCCTGCCCCAGCCAATCTGCTGATGAGGTCTGTCGCCTCCCTGCATAACACCTGGGGGGATGTAGGGAGAGGTGTCCTTCCACTGATGACCCAGAGCCCCGTCCACATGTCCAGTGTCCAGGGATGTGGATCCCATTTTCCAGACCAAACTTTCTTTTCTGGGAATGACAGGGTTAAAGTGTTTCCCACCCACATCTCTGTTGTTTACCTGCCCTAAAGAGATATCTTGCTCTATTGGTTATTGGTCACATATTCTTTGTTAGAAGATGTGGTAAGTGGATAATAACGTGAATACAATTTTATAAACTATTAAGAAAGCATCGGGGTTAGTTTCTTTCTGAGTCTGGCTATTGCAGCACTGAGGCAGGTGGCAGGTGGGAGAGAAGGGCAGGTGCAGGAGGGCGGGTGGGCGAGGGCTGTGCATCCTCACTCTGTGCTCAGTGAAGTTCCTGCTCTGCTCATTTATTCCCTGTGTGTCTGGCTCCTTCCCTGGGAGGTGGCTCGTACCTGATCTTTCAGGACTGCTGTCACTTCAGGTCGGGGCCTTGCACATCCCCAGCTGAGCCATTGTCTAAATCTATGTAACTGGAGGGCTGAGGATGTAGGTCTCAATCCTGCCCTCAATTCTACCTTTTTGTGTATTTTTGTATGTTGATTAGATCCTTCTTGTCAGGGATGTATATGAATATTTCTTGGAGGAGAGCCACTACCCATCAGCTCTGGCCCAGCTCTGTCACCAGCACTGGGTCGTGTGTCTTGTTTTTTGTCCCCCAAAGAACCAGGGCAGCCTCTGCAAACGGCTGCTTGCGTGCCCCACATAAGTTGTTCCTTCCTTTGCTTTTTCTTCTGCTCTGTTTCCAGAATATTCCTTTTTTTCTTTTACTATAGTTAGTATCATTTTGGAATTAACATAGTGAATAGGTGTGTTAGGACAGTAGGATAAGTAAAGTCTGGTCACTTCTCGTGTGTGAGTGCCTGTGCTCAGTCAGGGTCCTGGTAGAAAAGACATGGTACAGACTGAAGGCAGGAATTACAGAGGGGTGGCAGGGCTAGGAAAACCAGCAGGGCGCTGATCTCCCTGGGGCCATCTGTAGCAGGAATGTGTTTCCAACTCTGAGCTTGAAGTGACAAGGAAGGGCACAGTGCTCAGAGTCAGGGAAGTCTGTGGCTTGGGGCGAGGGGCAGCCCCATGACATGTGGCTGCAGGTGGAGGAATGCAATGATTCCAGAACCCCAGACCTGTCAATAGGGAGTGGGCAAAAGGAACACCCTGAGTTCCTTCTCTCCCCACACCGTCTCCTCCTGCAGGTGCCTGTTCTCCTGCAAACCCCACAGGTGGAGTCCTTCGAGTTCCCATGTCCATCATGACTAGCACTGAGGGACTCGAGCCTCACTGCCCTTGTCCATTTTCCTCTGCTTCCCACAAAGGAATTCAATCTCCTTTTTTCACTTAAAATATGAGAGACCCTTTAGCACAGGCTGAAGCCCATGGTGGGTGCCCATCACCCACTTGCTGGGACTATGACCTTCTCCAGGAGGCCTAGGGGGTGAAAGGAGAGACGGCACATCAGTGGGACGCCCTTGCTCTGTTGTGATGCACCAGGGTGGGAGGGGAGCTCACCCACAGCATCCCGCCTGAGGAATGGGAAGGGGAAGAGGGGCACGTGAACCCACCACAGCGCCAGGGGAGAGGGGAGGGGGACAAAGCCCATGGAAAAGGACAGGCACAGGGTGGCCTCAGCCAAAGCCCCCAGACATTATTACCAGTCCGGGCACACTCAGAGACAACGTGTGGAGGTGAGTGTTAGCTCTCCACAAGCTCCTGTGTTTCCAGCTAACTGCACTAGGTCACTGCATGAGCTACTTTGATACCCAGGAACCTCTGACCCTGCAACAGTGAGCTCAGAAAAATTTAGTACCAGCTTCTCCACTTCCTTCCAGTGCTGCAGGGATGTGGGAAAATGAGTTTTTCCAGCCACACACCCCGAATAATGGAGCAAGCTCTCTGAAATGCATCCTTGCAGAGTACCCAGGCCCACCCACGTGGACATGGCATGGGGGTCATGGCCATGGCAGAGTGGGACTCATATTTGAGAGTGGCCACAGATCCATGGCACAGCCTTTTATTCAGTCTCTGTGGGATCCTGACCAAGATGCATTCTGCTGTATCCCAAAGCTGTTCACGTAGCTCTTTGGCTCAGAAGAGAAGCACGTAAATGTCATATCTGAAGCCTCGGATTCTCTCATACTGAGAGAATTTTTACTAAGGCAACACTGCATCAGTGGAGCAAACCTAGTGGTATCAGTCCATCTCATCCAAGTTCATGTTCATTAGAGCAGGTAAAAACTACACACATGGGGAATTCTGGCTGGGCTCTGAGGGCAGTGGGCAGGTGTTCACTAGGAAGGGCAGGTGGAGACTCAGATGGATGCCTGGAGATGGCTTTTACCCTGTAGAGCCCTCCCTCTCCCTATCACCTCACACACTCTCACACACACACACACACACACACACACACACACACACACACACACACTCACACACACACACACGTGGTGATCTTTGTGAAGTCTGTACAGCGGTGCATCGCCCTGGCCCAGCTCCTGGTGGAGCAGAACTTCCCAGCCACTGCCATCCACCGTGGGATGCCCCAGGAGCAGAGGTGAGCTGGAGATGGGGACGATGTTTTGTGTCCTTGGGAGGAAAAGAGACACTTCTCTAACTTCCTTTCTCACAAAGGCTTTCTCAGTATCAGGAGCTTAAAGATTTCCAACGACGAATTCTTGTGGCTACCAATGTATGTGTCCAAGGCATGGACATCGAGCGGGTGAACATTGCCTTTAACCACGACATGCCCGAGGATTCTGACACCTACCTGCATCGGGTAAGCCCCACACCCAGAAGGACATCCACTCTCCACCCCTTATTTCCTGTATCTTTTCATACCTTACATCTTCATCCCTGCCTCTGGGTGTCTTTCCTCCTTGGGGTCTGCCAGTCCTACCCTCTGTCTCCCTCCAGGTGACCAGAGCAGGCCAGTTTGGCACCACCGTGGCCATCACATTTGTGACAGATTATAATGATGCCAAGATCCTCAGTGACGTGCGGGATCACTTTGAGGTCAATATTAGCGAGCTGCCTGATGAGACAGACATCTCCTCCTACAGTGAGTGTTGATTTCCCCAGTTCTTTGGATTGTCCTTGTTCTTAGCGTAGTTTTTTTCAATCCCACTGTGTACGGAGAGTGCCTGATGCTTGGTGGGCATTGACCCGCTCATGCTCCTGGTCTTTGATGTCATGTTGGGTTGTGTTGATGGCCTCCGTGTGGGGTCTCTTTCTTCTCATCAGATTATTTCTCTTTCCCACCCCCAAGTCTCTCTTCTGAACCCACACGGAACATGAACGTCTGCATGTGTGAGTGCGTGAGTTTCTGTGTTGGTTTTGCCTTTTTCCGCCTTATTCTGACTGTGCCGTGTTTTCTCTTCAGCTGAACAGACACGGTAGAGGACTCGCCCATTCTGGAATGTGATGATCTGCTCCTCTTCAGGAGAGGACACCAGCATCGGGGGGAAGGAGACACTCCTGCCACCTCCCCCTGCCACCCCCACCCCATGGCTCCCTCTTTTGTGTCATCACCTTCGTAAACCCCATTCCTGATTTGTCTGAAGTTTTAACAAAACTAAAAATGAAACACGTGTCTGGTGTGTATAAGTGCTCCGTCACTTTACTGGATGTGAGGCTGTGTTAGGGCATGAAGCAGGGTAAGTTCCTGTGAGGCCTGTGTCCCCTGCTGTGGAGCTGGGATCAATGGGTGGGCTCAAAGTGGGGGGTGGGATTAAGCCACTGCAGAGACCATGGCTCCCCCACCACCTCCCAGTTTCCGGTCCTTCCTGGGGGTCTCTTCCATTTTCTCAGTGGCCTGGGAGGGGCTGGGAAGTTTCTGATCAAAGGGCTGCTGGAGGTGGGGGTGTTGAAGGGTGGGCAGTATTTCTAGTTCTGGAGGGTGACGTGGGAACTGGTGGGAAGCTTAAGTGGCTCCTCCCGGGCTCTCTCGGTGTCTCCTCATCTGCTCCTTCAGCTTCTGGATCTTGAGCCCCAGGTCCTGGGCCTCCCAGGCAGCCCCTGCCCTTCCTGCAGAGCCTGGTATAGCCCCTGCTGCTGCTCCAGCAGCTCCTCAGCTTGGGCCAGCTCAGCTGTGCGGTGGGGCTGGGGCCCTGGGTGAGGCCCTGGTGGGAAGCATAAGCCAGGATGGGGTGAGGCCTTTGTTAGCTGTGTTGCAGGGTCTGCCTGGAGGTGAGGATCCAGCCTCCCTTTCCCTTTTTCAGCTCCATTACTTCAGGGTCATCTGTGCTGAGAAGCCAAGCTAGCGCTCTGTCTTAGGCATAGGCCTCTGGGGCGCAGATAGAGGTCACCTGCTAGGGGCTATCCCTGGGATTCTTGAACTAGGATATGGGATCATGGGAGAGAGGACTGTCTTTCCCTCCCTTCTAAGAAATAAGTAACTGATAGATGAGAGGGAATTCCTATTCAGGGACTTTGTGGACTCTGCTACTGTGGAGGAAGGGGGTGTAGGGAGAGGGAGCCCTGAGGTCTGCATGGGGTGGGACTGTGCAAGAGCTGGGAGTGAGAGCTGGAACTGGGCACGGATCTGCAGGGTGACAAGCTGCAGGGTGGGATTGAAGGGATTTCCCCCCACTCCAGTACAAGTCCCCTTCACTCTCTTCACCCTCTCCCCAGGCGCCACTACCCTGCGTGGTGACCTCATCTTCCCACTGCACGTAGAGCTGGACTGCTCTTCTGTGCTTGCCTTGGGGTTCCGGGAATAGCACCCCCAGGAGCCCTGCGGTGCCAGGGGCCAGGAGGCCAGGAAGAGGCAAAGACAACAGCACTGAGAGCCCGGGCAGAGGGAGGAGCATGGCAGGTAGACAGGGAGCTGTGTGATCTGCCAGCAGCTGCCAGGAACTTGTTCCCTCCAGTCTTGGCCCCACTTTAGTGCCTGGCCCTGGCCAGAACCCCACTCCTGTCCTGCTCTGCTGCCTCCACCTCCTGCCCAACCTGGCCCAGACACAGTCCAGGAACAACTCTTGCTCTTGATGGGAGAAATGTTCCTCCAGTTTAGACAAAACTCACTGTAGATCACTGGTGTCCATTCTTTCACTGGTCCTGTGTGTGCTTAATACTATGTCTTTTCTTTTTTATTCTCCTCAATGCTGCAAGGTAGGAATTACATCCCTGGTTTGAAGATGAGAGTCTTGTCTTCTGCCAGGGACAAACAAGGGAAGCATCACACACAAGGGCAAGGGGCTGCAGCCACCTGAGGCTACTGTGCTGATGGCACCATCAATATTGCACCCTACCAAGTGGATGGGCAGGACCAGGGTGACCGACATGAGTCACTGTAGACTTCATGTGAATCACTGATGGAGATGGGGACTTAGGGTTACTGAAGTCCTCCCTTGATTCCTGAAGTTACACTAACGTGAGAGCTTACTGAGTGTCAGAGAACCTGCTGGGCACTTTTCATTCCTGTCACAGGTGAACTTCACAGTGACCTTTCAACATTCTCATTTCATTTTTCTTGCATGTGGATGTCCAATTGTTCCAGCACCATTGGCTCCTCTGTATTGTCTTTGTTCCTTTGTCTGTGTTGGTGTGGGTCTGTGTCTGGCTCTCTGTTCTGTTTCATGACATTTCATCTGTTCTTTCACCAGCATCATATTGTCTTAAGTATATAGCTTTACAGTAAATCTTGAAGTCATTTAGTGTTAGTCCTCTGACTTCTTTTTCTATATTGTGGTAACTGTTCTGGGTCTTTTGCCTCTTCATATAAACTTTAGAATGAGTTTATTGATATGCACATAATAACTTACTGGGATTTTGATTGAGTTGCATTGACTCTATAGACAAGTTGGGAAGAACCAACAGGTTCACAATATTGAGTCTTCCTATTCATGAACATAAAATATTTTCCATTGATTTAGTTCTTTGATATCTTTTACCAGAGTTTTGTTGTTTTCCTCATACAGATCTTGCACATATTTTTTTAGATTTATATTTAAATATTTCATTTTGCGGAGTGCTGATGTAAATGGTATAGTGCATTAAATTTCACATTCCAGTTGTTCATTACTGGTATAAGAAGGTCATCAACTTTTGCATATTAACCTTATATGTTGCAATCTTGCTATGATTGCTTAGTTTTTTCCTTTTTCTTTTTTGGTGGCTCACCAGCACAGGGATTGAACCCTGGACATTGGTGTTATCAGCACCATGCTCTAATTGACTGTGCTAACTGGCCAGCCCTATAACTGCTTATTTTTTTGTTGATTCTTTCTCATTTTCAACATAGACAGTCATGTCACGTATGAACAAAGAGAGCTTTATTTCTTCTTTCCCAATGTGAATATCTTTTATTTCCTTTTCTAGTCTTATTGCATTAGCTAGGACTTCCGGTAGGATGTTGAAAAGGGAGAGGATGGAGGACATCCTTGCTTTTTCCTGATCTTGGCTGGCAGGTTCAGGTTTCTCGCCATTAAATGTGAAGTTAGCTGTGGGGTTTTTGTAGATATCCTTTAGCAAATTGAGGAAGTGCCCCTCTATTTCTAGTTTGCTAAGAATTTTTTTCATGAATGGATGTTGGATTTTCTCAAATGTTTTTTCTGCCTCTATTCATATAGCCATGTGAACTTTCTTTTTTAGCATGTTGATATGACGAATTACATTAATTGAGTTTCAAATGTTGAACCTGCCTCACATAGCTGGGATTAATCTCATGTGGGTGTAGTGTGTTGTTCTTTTGTACATTGAGGACTTGATTTGCTACTATTTTATTGATGATTTTTCCTTCTATGTTCGTGAGCAATATTGGTTTGTAGTTTTCTTTTCCTGTATTGTCCTTGCCTGGTTTTGGTATTAGGGTAGAGCTGACCTCATGGAGTGGGTTAGGTACTATTCCCTCTGCATTCGTTTTCTGAAAGAGGTGATTGCTTTCTTAAAGGTTTGGTGGAATTCATCAGTGAACCCATATGTGCCTGGTCCTTTCTCTTTTGGAATGTTATTAATTATTGGCTAAATTTCTTTAACAGATTGTCTATTTCACTTCACTACTTTTTTTTTTTTTTTTCCATGTCCGGCAACGGATTGCAACCCTCAGTGTCGCCCCCGTACCGGACCGGGACCGGCAACGGGATCGCAACCCTTGGTGCTGCCCCCGCGCCTCGCTCAGCCAGTGAGCGGGAACCGGTCCATATGTGGGATCCGAACCCTCGGCGGGAGCGCCGCCGCGCTTCCCAAGCGGCGCACTAGTGCAGTGCGCCACCGGGCAAGCCCGACTTCACTACTTTTTAATTAAAAAACGTTTTTTGGAATAACATAAGATTTACAGAAAAGTTGTAGAGCTAGAACACAGAGTTCCTGTATACCCTTTAACAAGCTTCCCTTAATGTTAACATTTTTTAAAAATCATGTTAAAGCGAAGTATCTAAGACATTAACATTGGTACAATGCTATTAGCTAGAATATAGACTTTATTTAAATTTCACAAATATTTCTGCAGTGGCCTTTTTCTGTTCCAGAATCCAATCCAGAGTACCCTAATGCAGTTAGTTGTCATGTCTTTTCTGATCTGTGAGTTTCTCTTGACTTCTCTGTTTAGGAGGGAATGGAGTGGCCTTGAGTACAGGGGTAGAAAGTAGGGCAGGGTCTGGATAAGATGCCCCCACCTTCATCCCTGGTCCTCTGACAACACCTCACTGCAGTCACACTGAGGGGCCCCTCAAGGTCCAGTTGCTCCACCAGGCAGGTGTATCTCAGCTCCTGTCCAGGGAGCACTCTCACAGCTGCCCAGCTCTGGTTTGTCTTGTCCCCTCCCCCCTCCCATTCTGGGTCCCCCTGAGTACTGAGCTCAAGGTCAGCTCCTTGCCTTCCTGCAGACAGGTCAGAGTGATCTTTCACAGAGTATGGTTGTCCTCAGGGTCCTCCTTATCAGTGACCACAGCCCTGGAGGTCACTGATTACAGGAGAGAGAGCAGAGAGATGGAGTGAAGGGGACACATCTCAGTTTCCTCCCTCCTCGCAGGGTCTTTCTGCACACACCAGGGCCTTCCCCTCCCCCAATCCCAGGGAATCTCACAGCCTGGGCAGGAGGAGGGGATCTAGGTCCCCACACCTCCCTACTAAAGTCTTTCCATAAGTGTGTCCACCATTCCTGCTGCAGCTTTAATGCTTGCCCCATGCAGAGCCCTGGGTTTTAGGGCTTCAGCATATGACTAGGGCACACAATTCAGTCCTTAACAGGGCCTTCTGTGATATGTGTGTGTTTGGTGCCCACCAGTTAGCCCTGGTTTCTTGAGCTCTCAACAAGCACAATCTCAGTGCACCCCAAACTCATGGTCTAGCCACACAAGCACCACATACAGGTGACCACCTCTGCTGTCACTTGCTGAGGTCATGGGTGGCTGCTGCCCAGATCTCAGCTTTGGCTCAGCTGCAGCCTGGGGGGCCCTGGGGAACTCTTTACTGCCATCTAGACACCCAAAGTCGTGGGACAGTCATCAGGACAGACTTGAGATTTGAGTTCGGGCCTACAGATCTCGTAACTTCGGGGCTTCAAGATGGCAGAGAAGGGGACATATAGGGTCCTGTGTGAGGATGCACATGCTCAGGTCACCTGAGGGAAAGAGAGAGGTCCTTGGGCTGTGAGCTGTGGAACGGCAGGGGCCACTCCTGGAAACTGGGAAACGGGTAGTCAGTTGCCTGGGTCTACCTCTGAGGTCCTTGTAGTTCAGGATGGTGTCCATCCCCCACTGCACATCCAGTGTACAGTCGTAAGAGACCCATTGGCCTGGCCAGAGCCTCTGGTCATCTCAGGGGAGGAAAGGGCACCTGAATGCTGTGGCAGCAGCTGCTTGGGGCATGAAGTCCTAGCACAGGGAGTGGGACCCTGAAAACCCTGGGAATCTGGGACCAGGCCTGGTCCCTACAGGGGTGGCACAGACACTTGCCCTTGGCTTTCTATGGCCCAGGACCCAGCAAACCCTAGGCCAGCCTCTCTACGCCGCTCTCCTCCTGGGCTCCTTCCTCTTACCTTGTTGTACCTCTACTCCGCTGATGTCCCTACTTCAGCCATATTCTTACTTCCTCAGTAGCCTCTTCCCTTCCTTGACCTATCACCCCAGGGCTCTCCTACCCCCACCCAAATCCCAGGGTCAGACCACAGGACTGAGTCCCAGGTGGGGGGACCTCCATCTCCAGCGTCAGAAGCAGGAAAAAGCGACAGAGACTCTGGATTCCAAGTTCCCGTTCCAGGTGAATGAAAGACAGTATGTTTGAGGTCCACTCGGGACCTGGGAACCAGTTGGTATAGCCTGAACACCTGGATCCTCCCTGAGGCAGAGTCCACCCTCACTCGAGGTGAAGGAAACATCTATGTCAACCTCGATCTTGGGAGACACTTCAGATCCTGAATCTGACATGGGATGGTGTCGCCCTTTTGTGTGCACAGCTCTATCCTGCCACTGGGAGCCCAGGCAGGTGAGGAGGAGAAAGGGGAGCTCGGTGCTTCTGCGCTCAGCCCTGTGGCCACACGGGGG
Source organism: Galeopterus variegatus (assembly GCF_000696425.1). NCBI lineage: Eukaryota > Metazoa > Chordata > Mammalia > Dermoptera > Cynocephalidae > Galeopterus > Galeopterus variegatus. Next base: position 32,855 of record NW_007736923.1, read on the forward strand.
CGCCGCCGCGCTGCTCTCGGGTTCTGATGAGCAGCGCGGGAAGAGTGTGCTGTAAGTCAGGCAGAGATAGTCGTCCCTGGAGCTGGACGTCACCAGGGGATGAAGAAGCCTCTGAGCAACCCTAGACTCCACAGGGCTCCTGGTGGGAACACCATGGAAAACTGAAAAGCAGAACCTTTTCCCTGAACTCCCTATTTCTTTTCATGGTCCTTCTTGGTGTGGCAACGATAACAACATTTGTATGACTTTCTGTCAGGAAGGATACATGAGACGTTGGTAACATGGTCATCTCTGGCAGGGGACCTGGGCACCTGGGGTCTGGGAAGGAGGAAAATTTCCCCCGTATTCCCTTTGGAATGTCTTGAGTATCTTTTCAAGGATGGCTGGTTAGCTCAGTTGGTTAGAGCGCAGCCTTATAATGTTAGGCAGTTAGTCATGAGCAGGTGGGGGGGATGGAAAACTAACTTTGCCCATGATTCTGCCCAGACCCACCCATTTGAGGGCAACAAAAACGGAAGAAAGGTCCCACAGTCTAACCATGTAACCACAAGGAGCTTGCCAGGGACTTTCCGGATAAAGAGATGTGTGCAGAAAGAACATTTTGAGAACTTAAGTAACCTTGGGACACGCTAATGATTATTGTCTTTAAATACATATGCAGTCCATAAATACATATCATTACAACGGGCTGAATGATGGGTAGGAGCATGCACACTATACAAAGATTATATAACCATGAATGTCAATCAAAGGTGTCAATTGAGCTTACAAATGCATATACAAAATTAGTAGAATAAAACAGATATGGATTTGCATGTAAGGGACACTCACTGCTCAAGGGAATGGTCCACTTCTCTCTTGAAGTGTTTCTTCCTTCCTATATTTCCTATACTCATTAAAGCTTTGCTATTTTTGTTAATTTGGGTTTCCAGTTCTTCACTGACCTGAAAAAAGAACCAAGCCTAACAGGACTTTCATCCCCAGTAACAATAACACCCAGGTCACAGGTTCAGATCCACGTACCCAGCCAGCCACAAAACAAAAACAAAACAAAAATCCCTCTCATTGCAGGATCCTTTCCAGTTTCCATCCAGTTTACCCAGATGTGGCCATGGAATGGGTCCAGGCTCCGTCCTCACGGGTTGTTCTTCCATAAATTGGATGGTCCAAGTTATGATCATCTGGGAAAAGGAAGGCCCTCAGGCAGAAAAACCTGCCTCAGAAGGCAGGATTGCTGGAAAGTGGACAGCTGCTAACCAGCGCACTAGTTTAGGGCCATCACTCTGGATTGGGAGGGAGGTTGGCCTCTGCTATGACCTAGGGGGCCAGGAACCAGGCAGGGAGAACTTCCTAGAGGTGAGTGATTCTCAAACATGGGGGATGAAGCACCTTATGATGAGGCCAAAGACCTCATGTTCCCCATTAGATGACTGTTCCCACCTTTCAGTGGAACAAGAACCAAGAACACTTGTAAAAGTTTTAGGGGACAGTGGCTCTCCCTCATGTCTCTTACTGGTAGGATTATGCATGACTCATATTTGAACTGGAGTGTATTGCACAGCTGAGAGTCTGAGTTATCAGTACACAAGGGGCCCAAACTACTGTTATTAAAGGTATGTAAGGCTATCCAGAATAAGGTCACAACCATGACCCACTAACATTGAAGGTCAAATAACCACATGGGTAAATTTAAAACAAGGTGAGCACCTATTGAGAGAGAAAAAAGACAACAGCAAATGGGTATTCTTCACGAAACCTAAATGATGTACTAATAACAATCCTTCCTGAAAACTGGACATTACAACCATCTCCGTTTCTGCTGTAGGTTATGAACTCCAAAGTGGATTAACGCCTGATAATTTACAGTAGGTTGCCTTAAAAAATAAGTAAAATACTTAGTGGATTTTGGGTTTTCATCTGTAAGAAGTAAACAAAGTGCTGGGCTTTGGATCATTTCAAATCAGTAGGATGAACTGTGGATCTTATAATCATGGAAATGAAGAAATGGAGATAAATATGCATAAACCAGATTACCTACTTTATGTTCCTGTGTATATTTATCTACTTTTTGTTATTCCTGAGTCTCTAATACACTCTTAGTCAAGAGAATTCTGGTCTAGCCTTTGTAGGAGGGTCCTGTCTTCAGACAGGGACAAACAGGGGGTTACTGGAAGCATCACACACAAGATCAAGGGGCTGCAGAGTCCCTGAGGCTACTGTGCTGATGGTATCTTCAATATTGCACCCTACCATATGGATTGGCAGGACTGGGGTGACTGACATGAATCACTGTGGACTTCATGTGAATTGGTGATGGAGATGTGGACATCGGGTTATTGAAGTCCACCTGTTTCATTAATGTGAGAGCTTACTAAGTGTCAGAGACTCTGATGGGCACTTTTCGATCCTGTCACAGGTGACCTTCACAGAAATGCTTCAACCTTCTCATTTCACTTTTCCTGCATGTGGATGTCCAATACTTCCAGAACCATTGGCTCCTCTGCACTGTCTTTGTTTCTTCATCCGTGTTTATGTGGGTCTGTGTCTGAGCTCTATGTTCTGTTCAATTGATATATTTGTCTATTGTTTCACCAACATCACATTCTCTTGACTATATAGCTTTACAGTAAGTCTTGAAGTTATATACTGTTAGTCCTCTGTCTTTGTTCTTTTTCTATGTTGTGGTGACTTTTCTGGGTGTTTCACCTCTTCATATAAACTTTAGAATCAGTTTATTGATATCCACATAATAACTTGCTAGGATTTTGATTGGGTTGCATTGAATTTGTAGACAAGTTTGGAAGAACTAACAGGTTCATGGTACTGAGTCTTCCTATTCATGTACAGAAAATATTTTCCATGGATTTAGTTCTTCGATATCTTTCACCTGAGATTTGCAGTGTTCCTCATGCAGATCTCACACGTTTTGTTAAATTTATATTTAAATATTTCACTTTTGGGAGTGCTAATGTAAGTGGTGTAGTGCTTTTAATTTCAAATTCGAATTGTTCATTGCTGGTGTATAGGAAGGGCATTGACTTCTGTATATTAATCTTGTACCCTGCACCCTTGCTATCATTGCTTATTTATTTATTGAGTATCTTTTCTTTTTTGGGGTGGATGGGATCAAACCCTGGACCTTGAAGTTTTAGCACCATGCTCTAACCAACTCAGCTAACTGGCTGGTGGGCACATGAATGCAGCAGCCTGGAAGGCAGTGATGAGGCTATGTATGGTACAGCAGCTTTAATCCCACGTACCAAGGCTGATCCTACGACACCTGCCTTTTAATACCTAATGTCTAAGCTTTAAGGATGAATACTGGGCCCTGGTGTAAAGATATTTTTTTAGGTGACCAACTAGCCACGGAGTGATGAGTTAACTACATTGACCCCCTGCCATTCTGGAAGGGCCAGAGGTTATACTCACAGGGATAGGCACCTAACCCATGTGTGAGTTTTTCTTTCCTTCCCTTAGACTCTCAGCCAGCACTTCTGTCCAGGAGCTGTGGACATGCCTGATCCACAAGCCCAGAATTGCTCTTAGAGCACTGACTTGGGGATCCATTTCACAGTGAAGGAAGTGCAGCCTGGGTCATGACCATGAGATCCACTGGTCACATCACAATCTGCACTGCTCAGGGCTTGCTGGTCACAAAGAATGGTGGACAGGCCTTCTAAAGGCACAACTAGAGCACTATCTTTGAGAAAACACTGGAGGGAGGTGGTGCCATCTTTCAGGATTCAGGGAGTTTATTGTATCAACAGACCTCTTTATGCTGCTGTGTTCTCAATAGAAGAACATGGGCTCCAGAGACCAAGGGGTGGAGGTGGGTGTGGCCCCATTTACCACCACTTAGATTCATTCACTGGGGGAGTTTGAACTTCCCTTTTCTGCAACTCTGGGCTCTGCAGGTTAGGGGTTCCAGGTTACTCAAAGAGGGCACTCTTACAACTACATGTTACAGTTGCCACCAGGGAAGTTTGGACAGTATGTGCCCAGAGACCAGCAGGTGAGGAGTCCCCTCCTTTTGAGGCAGGGGTGATGGACCCTGATCTGCAGGAGGAGGCAGGGCTGCTGTCACATGTGGGGGCAGGAGGAGAATGTGTGGAACGGAGTGATCCACATGGAGGCCTCCTGGCTCCCCTTGTCCCATTGTAACTGTGAATGGACACCTGCAGCAACCCAGCCTCAGAAACTTTGATGCCCAAAGGCCCAGACCCCTCAGGAAGGAAGGTTTGGGTCACATCCCCAGGTAATCTATCAAGGTTCCTGCCTCTGTGCCCCAAAATCCACACTGCATTGGTGCAAAGACCATACTTCCTATCTCTTGTTCTCATGAGAGGACTGGTCACAGCAGGGATACCAAGGCAGGCATATTCCTGGGAGAGGTAGTACTCCTCTGGTGGCCAGCTGTGGCTCCATGACTTCTGTAAGGTCTTGCTCAGGTCTCCTTAGATTGTCTGTGGTCTAGGATACATCTGAAAAACCTTCCTCCTCTGTACATCACTTGGGATCAGACCCGCATCTTGGTCTGTTGGCTCTACCTGGGTTTTCTGGCTCCCTCCCCATATTCTCTGAGGGGTGTCTCTCCTAATAAAATGCTGGTGAGTTTAATCCCATCTTGGCATCTGCTTCTTGGAGGATTTGGACTAATAAAATCATTTCCATGTCTATACCAATGACCTGTTACTTATTCCAACTTGTAGAATCCTTCTCTTTAGGCAACTTCTCCACTGACATTAACTCCGTTTTGCTCGGTGTGTATGATCTCCTTGAGTTAAGAGATATTCGCTGTTTTAAGCCACTACATTTTGGGATAGTTTGTTACACAGCAATAGACAACTAATAAAGCCCTCATAAGTTTCTATTATTCTGCAGATATTGTCTACATCTCTCTCATTTCCTTGCCTTTGATAATGTTGCCTATACTTGCTGATTCCAATTTCCTCTTGTTCTCTCTTTCATTTTCTTTTGTCTTTTCTCTTTCCTCCCTTCCTTCTTTCATTCCTTCCTCCTCTCCTTCCTTTTTTTTTCTCTTTTTCTCCCTCTTTTTTCCTTTTCATTATGGAAAATTTCAAATATATAAAACAACACTATGTAGTTATGCTAAAAAGAAACATTATCTGGACCTATATGCTAAAAGTATAATGCCAAGATATATGGAATAATTGTAAAGGAATGAAAGTTATCAATAGAGTTGAAAAAAAAATGCCTGGGTCATTCTGCAGCCACACCAGTGGCTTCCAGTTCTTAATTCCTCCTCTTCAGCTGTGTGTTCAGCTGTGTGTTGTCTTTTCAGAACACATCGGCAGCATGCACTCTCACACATTCCTGGTTAAAGTTTAAATTGGCACAAGTAGTTTGAAAATCAGATTAGCATTATGTAGTGCAGTGGATTGAATATCCCCCCAAACTCATTGAAGCTTGCATTGTGTCTCCCAAGTTTTATGTGTTAGAAACTTGACCCCCACTGTAACTGTGAGGGTGGGAAATCCTATTATTGTAATTGAAAGGTGGGACTTTGAAGAAGTGAGTAGATTGTAGGACCACATGGTAGTGAATGGATTAAAATTGGTAGTCATGGGTGTGGTCTGGAGGGCTTTAAAAGGAGGGTGAATGAGGAGGTTCGTCTCTCTCTCTGCTCTGCCATCTTCTGCCACATGAAGCCACCACCAAGACCCTCACCAGATGTGTTCCCTGGACTTTGGACTCCCCAGCCTATGAAACTGTAAGCAATAAGATTCATTTTCTTCATAAAATACACAATTCTATGTATTCTGTTTTAAGCAACAAAAACAGACTAATACATCTAGTATGGTTAAAATATCTACCACATAACCCAACAATCCTACTCCTGATCATAGACTCAAGGGATATCTTGTCCATGTTTCCAGGAGACATGTACACTAATGTTTATAGTGAAAACTAGTATCAACCACGTATACATCAATAGGAAAGTAGTAAAGTTGTGGTATGATCATAAAACTTCAGCACTGAAAATGAATGAATGATGGCCTCACACATCAAGGATAACTCTCCTACATGTAATATTAAGTCATAGAAGAATATATATAGTATGAATTCACTGTACAGGAAGTTTAAAAACAGGAAAAACTAGCTAACATTTGGTTTGGGGATTGTTAGTTACTGGGAAAAATCACACATTGCCTTTCCTATGATCTTATTCCATATAATCAACACAGAAGACCAACTTCTTCGATGACATGTGTGGGGATTTCTCCTCAAGAGTAAGTAAGCAAGTAATTCTATAGGGGACACCATCTGGGTGTCCTCCAGTTCAATTCCAGTACTACCTACCCACTAGTGTCAGATCTTACAGGTTGAGGGCTCAGTCCCCAAGACTGCCCCCTCCCACTTCTGATGGCAATTTTAAGCTACAGATGGCTTTAGGTTTGCTTCTGACTGGTATAAATTGGCATTCTCACTACCCCCCCCCCCCCTAGGATAACTCTCCTACATGTAATATTAAGTCATAGAAGAATATATATAGTATGAATTCACTGTACAGGAAGTTTAAAAACAGGAAAAACTAGCTAACATTTGGTTTGGGGATTGTTAGTTACTGGGAAAAATCACACATTGCCTTTCCTATGATCTTATTCCATATAATCAACACAGAAGACCAACTTCTTCGATGACATGTGTGGGGATTTCTCCTCAAGAGTAAGTAAGCAAGTAATTCTATAGGGGACACCATCTGGGTGTCCTCCAGTTCAATTCCAGTACTACCTACCCACTAGTGTCAGATCTTACAGGTTGAGGGCTCAGTCCCCAAGACTGCCCCCTCCCACTTCTGATGGCAATTTTAAGCTACAGATGGCTTTAGGTTTGCTTCTGACTGGTATAAATTGGCATTCCCCCCCCCCCCCCCCCCCCTTAGGTCCAGTCGATTTGTTGAGCAGCTCACAAAACTAAGGGAAACACATGCTTAGTTGATTGGTTTATTGCAAAGTATGCAGATGAAGAGATGCAGAGGGAGAGGTATGGGAGAAGGGAAGTGGAGTTTCCATGCCCTCCCAGGGGCACCACCCTCCAGGAATCTCCACATGTTCAGCTATCCAGAAACTCTGGGAACCCAGTCTTTTTAGGTTTTTATGGAGGCTTCATCACATAGGTATGTTTGATCACATCATTGGCCACTGGTGATCAACTCATCCTTCAACCCCTCTCCCCTCCTCGGAGGTGACCAGCCCCCATCCTGAAGCTGCCTAGGGGCTACCAGCCATCAGTCAACTCATCAGCCTACAAAAAGGCAACACTTATCACTTTGGAGATTCTAAGGATTTGAGGAATTGTAAGTCAGGAACCTGGGAGAAAAGCCCAAACATATAGTTTCCCAGTATCCCAGGGATATATACACTTATTGTAAAAATCTTTAGAGAAATGCAAGGAAATATAAACAGAAGACTCAGCTTAGAGGTTACTTCTGAAAGATGGGATTGGGCAGCAGCCCATGGTGGCTTTATAGGTTCTGTTTCTCATGAAGGGATGGGAACCAGGTATTTACTTGATCATAACTTTTTATTTTATTTATTTATTATTATTATTATTTATTTTATTTTATTTATTGAATCAAAATTGATTATACATATTTTTGGGGTTGAACATTGAGATTTGTTGATTAAATCAATATTACTAGCATATATATTGTTACAAATCGTAATTATTCTTTATGCCCCTTGTCCTACCTCTCCTATTCCCCCATTCCCTCCCCCTGTCCTCTCTAATTGCCCTAGATTTCTTTTCTCCTTGTGAAAGAATAATGGTCACTCTGTTAACTTGTTACCTAGATGATCCGTCAAATGCTGAAAGTTGTGATCAGGTCCCCCAATATTATCATAGAGCAGATTCTTCTTCTGTCACTCTGGAATGGGTTTTGTAGAAAGAGACATCCTCTTCTTTTCTTTGTCTCTGCTGGTGACTCTTCTTGTGTGAATGCACTCCAGTGGTTGGCAGACCATCTGCGTGGTGGCTGTGGTATCTAGCCGCTTTTGCAGCAGCCATGGTTATTGTGGGGGCTGTGGTGGGCCACCCATGTGGAGGTGCTGTTTTGGGCATGCTCCTTGGCACTGGCGGTATGCCTGGCTGTGGGGTGTGTTTGGTCCCCTTCTCCATGCCTCTGGTCCCTGGGCAGGCTCCAAGGCACTGGCGCCATGTGCATGGTTGTGGGAGAGGGGTCCAGTTGATCATAACTTTTTAAACCGGCATTTTTCAAACTGCAGCTTGTGACCCATTAATTTTTTTTAAGAAGAAAGAGAAAAGAAAATACCAAAGTTCATTGTAAGGATCTGAAACTGGATAAGCACCTTCCTCCTCAATAAAGCCCCCAAAATTTAGGTGAAAGTGAGCTATGCCCTTGGTCACTCAATGAAAAGTGATCTAGAATCTGGGAACTGAGCTCCCCAAATACCAATTAAGGAAGTGAGCACTAAGAGGCAGCTGAGCAAGTGGGGATGTAACTTAAGCAACAAGGAGAAGCATAAATCAGAGCCGTCACACTTGAAGATCAAAGATAATATCTTGACATGTGTCCTTGAGATGTTTTCACAGCAATTGAGAGCCAAGCTTCCTACCAGATGGAAAATGCTGACCAAACATGGACTGTGAGGACCCCAGACTAATTTGGGTCAGAAGGTTGACAATAAAAGACCATCAGAGGAGCTGTCTCCCTTGGCTTCTGAGATTCAATCAGTCAGAAGCATCCACAAGCTACTCAGGCAGTCCAGACTCCAATCCACACGTTTTTCCTTTGAAAGTCATTGCTTGTAAGTTTTCCAGGAGTTTGGGATTTCCAGAATTAGCTGCCCAATTCTCCATTGCTTTGACATTGCAATTAAATGTTGCATTTCCCTTACTACAACTCAGCATCAGTGTTTTCGGTTAACTGCAAGCTGATCAAGCAGAGACTAGTTTGGTTCAGTAAAAGATCCTTAGCAAGAACTTCTCACGTAGAAACAATGCCACAGCCAGCTGTTATGAGCCATGTAGAGAGAGGACCGGGATATCATAAAAAAATAGCGTTGGCTAAAATAGGTCATTAGCTCTTTTGCTCACCAGTGACTCTACACATTTTCTCACACACAACATTCAATCTGATGTGCAAGTCAATTCTATCTTGCAAAGGATTTGATGTGTTACTTACATTTTCCCACACATACACCTGAATTAAACTTCTACAGAACTGGAAAATCACATTGTTAATCAAAATTAATTAAATGGCAAAACATTGTAAAGGAATACCCAGTGATGGAATAGCACATATTAATATAAAACATAATAGAACAGCTTTTAAAAAACTTTAGAAGCACATAATAAGAGTGCTTTTCAGAATCTTACTGATGTCCAAATCACTTGTACCACATCTCATTCAAAAACACAGTGAAAGATGTAAAATTTATTATAGGATGGCCACTGTATAGCCAGTTCTCGAAAAGCCTTTTCCCTAGACTACAGTTTACCATTTCCGCCTACCACATCACATCAAAATTGTTGTCACGATCCAAACTAGGTGTATAGAACTGAGGTTACCAGAGATGGAAAGGGTGGGGGATAGTAAGGGAGGAATTCATAAAAGGCAACAAAAACCAATTACTGTGTATAGCGTTGAACTTACTAATTATCCTGATTTGAGCATCACATATTGCACACGGGTATTGATATTCATCTCTGTACCCCACAGATATGTACAATCAATGATGTTTCAATTAAAAAATAAAAAATAATAATATAAACTAGTTGTATAGACTGAGATATGATATTCACATTTTTCTAACTGAAACACAATCTGATTAGGTAAATATTTTTAAAGATGAAGTTTGAGTAAGAATACTAGCATTTTGGCATTCTTAAATTAATTTCAAAATTCTTAGGAAAAACAAAAATATTATTTTAATGATGTCATTGTTATGGCACTGAAATACTTGATTTAGCTACCGCACGTTCTCAGCTTTGTTGCAACTTACTGAAGAGAACATTCTTATTAAAAGCATTCACAAGAAAAATTCAGGGATATTGTTATATCTCTTTTCTCTGACTCAAACTTTTAATCATTACTTCCCAAAAGAGAAGATTAAAGCATTATAAAATAATCAGATAAAGAAGCATTTGATTTACCAAATCCTGAAAGAATATAATTAATTTTGGTTTTAACACGTATGTAAATTCTCTGATACTACTCCCTTCCAGAAGTGCAGCTGAATTCCCTCTTTTTGAGTGTGGCTTGGACTTAATGACTGACTCTTCACTGAGAGTAAGGCTGACTTAAAGGTTTGAGACTCTGGATGTAAGATGTAAAGCTGTTCTGGGTTCCGTCTTGGCTCCCTCTCTCTGGGATCACTGCTCTGGGGGAAGCCAGTGGCTGTGTCATAAGCAGCCCTGTGGAACAGCCCATGTAACTAAGAACTGACTCCTCCTGGGACCAGCCCACAAGGAACTGAGGCCTCTTCCTACAGCCATATGAATGAGCCATGTTTCATGTGAAACCCTCCTCAGTCAAGCCCTCAGATGCTGCAGCCTGGCTGATGCCTTGACTGCAACCTGTGACAGGTGCTGAGCCAGAAGCACTCAAGTAAACCTCTCCCAGGACTCCTGATCATTGGAAACTGTGAGAGATAATGTTTGTTTTGAGTTGTTAAAATGTAGATAATCTGTTAAGCAGCAGTAAATAACTAATACAGTTTCCAAAGAGAGCATAAGTTATTGCACTTGAATTGTCATTTGCTCTAAATTAATTATAAAATATTAAACATGTCATTCAGTTTTAAAATTTAAGAATTTCCACGGCTATCAAAAATGTATTTTATTACCATTCATGACAATCTATTCATTTGAACTTCAATTTCCAACTGTGACCCAATTAGACACAAATGAAGACTGAGGCTATGCTAGGCTGATTCTGTGAAAGTCCCCCAGTACCACCCCTGGTTATTCACCTTCTCCCCAGCTATTCAATCAAACTAACCTACTAACGAGTAGGTGCTGTTGTGAAAGAATCTTGCAGACATAATTTAGGTCCCAAATCAGTTCACTTTAAGATTATCCTGAGGGATTATGCTGGGTTGGACTGTCCTAAAAGGGTGAGTTCCTGAAAGGACTGGGTTCTTCTTGAGCAAAGAGATTCAGTGTGAGAGATTCTCTCCATTGTGGGCTGTGAAAATGGAGGGACCATGGGGCAAAGAATGCTGGTGGCCTCTAGGAATTGGGAGCAGCCCCTCCTGCCTCTCCACCCTGACAACTGGAAAGGGAACAGGGACATCAGTCCTACAACAGCAAGAAACTGAATTCTGCCAACTAGCTCTGCATAAGCTCGGAAGAGGACTCCAAGGTCAGGATGAGAACACGGCTCTGGGAAACCCTGAACACAGAATCTATCTAAACCCTGCCTGGATTTCTGATTAAGGAACTGTGAATGAATTGATAGGTGTTGTTTAAACCGCTAAGTCTGTGGTAATTTGTTATGCAGTAATGGGAAATTAATGCACAGGCTCAACAGATACGCACATAATATTTTCTCCACTGGAATGAATTTATGAAGTGGTATGCACACTACTTGCATGAAATGAAATTTTTCCTATTTTTTTTAGTGTTTTTCATTTTATGATTTTTATGTGATGCAATTAGATTTTAATACAATCTTATTTTATCCATTCATTAACTCCACAAAATAATTTATTGACTACTATGTACCAGATGCTGGGGATACAGGTTTGATCAAACAACCCTAAGACCCTGTGCTCATGTGCCTTACATTCTAGAACCATTTACGGGAATAAGGTGGAGCCACGAGAGCATTTTCAGTGAAGAAATGGCACAGTCTGACACATGTTAACAGGATTGCTGACCACTATGGGACTAGTCACGGGTAGGAGGTGAGGGGACAGTACTAGTGCCACAATTCAGGAGTGAGAGGTTGATGGGGACTAAGTTGAGAAGAAGGCCTGAAGGATGAGAGGGACAGAGAGAAGGGCTGCAGAAGCAGGAGGTGAGGAAAAGCAAAGGCAGGCTGGCTGTAGCACAGGCGGTTGGAGCATGCTGTTACAACACCAAGGTCACGGGTTCTGATCATCATACCAGTCAGCCGCCAAAAAATAAAACGCAAATGTAAGGAACTCTAAAGCCAACGAATCTCAGTCTTAAACATACTGTTTTAAAGATTTTTAAACAACTGTATCTAGAGACCCTGGCAGGGTGCTCTTTGCATTTGGCATTTACTACATTTTGCTGGAAGACCTAATAAACAATTGTCTCCTTATGTTAATCAGGTTAAAAAAATAATACCAAGTGTCCCAATAAAATTTGCAAACCACTCAGATGTGATTCATAAAAGCAGGCAGCACATGAGCTCTGGTGAAGGGCACTGCGCCTGCACTGAGCACTTGCAGCTGTGAGGTAATTCAAGTTTGTACACGCTCCTGGTTGAAATGTACAGCTACAAATTGTGCTCATTTGTTCTGAGCATGTGTCCTGGACTCACACAGACAAACTCAGGGCTGTGGAGTGAAGATAATTTTCAAATACAACAATCTGAGTCACAGATACATAGTCTGGAAAAGTAAAACATAGGAACTTGTGAGTCTAACTGCCATGGTGTTTAGACACATTTATGTGCAAAGAGACCACAATCTCTTCTTTCACAGATTAGATTCCTGATCATTCAGGGGTCACCAAGATTGTGCTACCCACTGCAGGTAATAAACAAAAAGGAATCTGGTCTCTACGGAATCTCAGTCTCCTGGATCCAGGCACAACTTGTCCAGGTTTATAGAAAAAAAAAACCCTGTCCCTCTACCTCTATTGCCAGGGCCAGCTCATTCTCAGGCATCAAGTTCCCTGGGGGTGAGTTTTCTTCTAGAAGAGTCCAGGGGGAGAGCTAGGGAGTGGGAGGCAGAGAAGCCAGTTAAGGAAGAGGGATTCTAGGAGAGACGTGAAGGGAAAGGGGCTGCGTCCAGCCTGGGGATCTCTCCCTGCTTTCCTCAGACATTCTCTGCGCCAGGACGCAGGGAGACCATGTGAAGAAGATCACTAGGTGCCCATGAAAAGGGGTCAGGGATAAGTCCCAGGTCCCCAGGCGAGGGTCTCAGGGTCTCAGGCCCGAGGGTGGTTTCTGGCAGGGAAGCCGAGTACTGGGGATCCCCATGTCCCCGGAGTTCCACTTCTCCCTCTCACAACCTGTGTCGGGTTCTTCTGCCCGGACACTCGTGACGCGGCCCCAGTCCTCACTCCCATTGCGTGTCCGGATTCTAGAGAAGCCAATCAGCGTCGCCGCGGTTCCCAGTTATAAAGTCCTCACGGAACAGCAGGGCTCACATTCTCACCAACCCCCGAGAATGGGGGTCATGACTCCCCAAACCCTCCTAATGCTGCTCTCGGGGGCCCTGGTCTTGACCGAGACCCGGGCGGGTGAGTGCGGGGTCGTGAGGGAAACGGCCTCTGCGGGGACAGGAGCGAGGGGACCGCCCGGCGGGGGCGCAGGACCCGGGGAAGCCGCGTCTCCAGTGACCCCGACCAAGACTCTTCCCCGCCTGTCTCAGCCCTTCTCCCA
>NW_007736923.1:48152-53212 GCF_000696425.1 Galeopterus variegatus
TGGGCCACCCCCTGTCCTGCCTCCCCCAACCCACGCGTGAGTCGTGGTCCTTCCAAGTGCCGCCGCCCCTTCTCCGTCTCCCTCGCCCCCTGCTCCCTCCCGCCCATCAGCCTGGGTCCCGGGGGTCCCGGGGGTCCCGCACCCGGAGGAGGGTCGGTCCGGTCTCAGCCCCTCCCCGCCCCCAGGCTCCCAACCCCTGCGGAATTTCTACACCGCCGTGTCCCGGCCCGGCCGCGGGGAGCCCCGCTTCATCGCCGTCGGCTACGTGGACGACACGCAGTTCGTGCGGTTCGACAGCGACGCCGAGACTCCGAGGGTGGAGCCGCGGGCGCCGTGGGTGGAGCAGGAGGGGCCGGAGTACTGGGACGAGCAGACACGGATCTGCAAGAGCAACGCACAGACTGACCGAGTGAACCTGCGGACCCTGCTCGGCTACTACAACCAGAGCGAGGCCGGTGAGTGACCCGGGCCCGGTCACAGGTCACGACCCCCATCTTCCTCAGACGGGCCGGGGTCGTCCCGACACTCCGGGTCCCAGGTTCACCCTGAGGCTGCGGGTCCCGCCGAGACAATCGACCCGGGAAGAGCCCGGGCGGCTTCTACCCGGTTTCATTTTCGGTTTAGAAATCCGGGCGCTGGGTCGGGCGGGGACGGGGCTGACGGCGGGGGCGGGGCCAGGGTCTCACACCATCCAGGTGATGTACGGCTGCGACGTGGGGCCAGACGGGCGCTTCCTCCGCGGGTACTGGCAGGAAGCCTACGACGGCGCGGATTACATCGCCCTGAACGAGGACCTGCGCTCCTGGACCGCGGCCGACGCGGCGGCTCAGATCACCCGGCGCAAGTGGGAGGCGGCCGGTGAGGCGGAGCAAGAGCGGGCCTACCTGGAGGGCCCCTGCGTGCAGTGTCTCCGCAGATACCTGGAGAACGGGAAGGAAGCGCTGCAGCGCGCAGGTGCGAGGGGCCGCGGGGCAGCTCCCATCTCCTGACATGTCCCCCTGCTCGCCTCCCACACGGAGGGGAGGGAAATGGAACCGACGCTAGAGTGTCGCCCTCCGTGTTGTCCAGAGGGGGAAGAATCCTCATGGGTTTCCAGACCTGGTACAGAGAGGGACTCTGAGGGCCGCCCTTCTCTCAGGACAGTTAAGCGATGAATCTCTCCAGGGTTGAAGGAGAAGACAGTCCCTTTGACCACTGAGGCAGTCTTTGGGCACCATGACTTTCTGTCTCAGACCTTGTTCTCTGCCTCACACTCAGTACGTTTGAAGGTCTGATCCCAGCTTTTCTGACTCCTGGCCTCCTCCAAGGTCATGACCCCAAGTCTTTTTCTCCCCCAGAAGCGTCCTAGCCTAGAGTTCTGTCTTACCCTAAGTCTAGAACTTACCAAGCAATAGGAAGTTATCACAGATGTCTGTGTCCAGGCTGCTGTCTGGGTTTTATGCTCCCTCCCCCACCCCAATTGTCCTGTTCATTCTTAGGGTGGTCACATGAGCTCTGCTTTAATGCCCATGGGAAGTAACTCAAAGTGTCTGAATTTCCTGATTTTTCTCCTCAGATCCTCCAAAGACACACGTGACCCACCATCCCATCTCTGACCATGAGGCTACCCTGAGGTGCTGGGCTCTGGGCTTCTACCCTGCAGAGATCACCATAACCTGGCAGCGTGATGGGGAGGACCAGACTCAGGACACGGAGCTTGTGGACACCAGGCCTGCAGGGGATGGAACCTTCCAGAAGTGGGCGGCTGTGGTGGTGCCTTCTGGGGAGGAGCTGAGATACATGTGCCATGTGCAGCATGGGGGGCTGCCTGATCGCCTCACCCTGAGATGGGGTAAGAAGGGGTGTGAAGGGCAGAGCCTCATGTCAAGGAAAGCAGAAAGCATTTTATAAACCTTCCATAGAGCAGAGCTGAGACTTGGGGATCAGGGCCCCTCACCTTCCCATCTCTTCCCAGAGCCACCTCCTCAGCCCACCATCCCCACTATGGGCATTGTTGCTGGCCTGGTTCTCCTTGGAGCTGTGGTCGCTGGAGCTGTGGTTGCTGTTGTGATGTGGAGGAAGAAGAGCTTAGGTAGGGAAGGGCTGAGTAGTGTGGTCTGAGTTTTCTTGTCCCACTGCGGGGCTCCAAGCCCCACTTAGAACTGCTTCTTCCCTCATTACTGGAAAGTATCATCCACGCACACACATGCTTACCCTGCCTGGGGCCCTGTGTGCTAACACCTATGTTATTTAAAGCACATGTAAAAATCAAGGATAAATTTATCACCTTGATGATTGTGGGGATGGGGACCTGATTTTCAGCAGTCACAGGTCATAGAGGAAGGTCCCCTGCTGAAGACAGCCCTCAAGTAGTGTGGTTGGTCCAGTCCCCACATATCCTCTTTCCTTGTATTTTGTGATCCTGCTGTGGGTCTACAGTCACAGTTCTGGAAACTTCTCTGGGATCCAAGACTAGGGAATTCCACTAGGACCTTATGCCACTGCCTCTTGCCTGGTCTCTCACAGGATGTTTTCTTCCCACAAGTGTAAAAGGAGGGAGCTACACTCACGCTGCTAGTAAATAAGGTGGGGATGTTGAGACCCTTGGGACAGTGTAAGTAGGAATGCATGGGGAGCTCACCCACCCCATAATACCTCCTTTAGCTGCATCTCCTGTGGGCTCTGACCAGGTCCTGTTTTGTTATACCCCAGCCAGTGACAGTGCCCAGGGCTCACACATGTCTCTCATGGCTTTTAATGGTGAGACCCTGGAGGGCCTGAAGTGGGAGAGGGGGTGGGGAAGAGGTGACAATGACTGGATTATGGGGACTATTTGATTGGGACATTTTGAGTGTGTGGTGGGCTGTTCAGGGTGTTACCACTTACAGTGACTGACCTGAATTTATTCATGCTTATCTTTATTATAGCATGAGACAGCTGCCTTGCAAAGACTGAGTGATGCTGTTTGTTCACACCTCCCCTTTGCGACTTAAGAACGCTCTTTCTGCAAATGGCATCTGAATGTGTCTGCACTCCTGTTAGTATGACGTGAGGTGTGGAAGACCAGCCCACCCCTGCCCACCAAGACCTCTCCTCACCCTGACCTGTGTTCCCTTTTCCACTCAACTTGCCCCTAAGCAGCGGTGGGGCTGGGAGGTCTCCACCCCCATCTTAACTTCATGGTGCACTAAGGGCAGCTTTTTACTTCTCTAATGAAAATAAGAATCTGAATATGTTTGTTTTTTCAAATTCTTGCTGTGAGGGGATGATAGATTAATTGGAAGAGAGGAAGATTTGTAAAAATTTGAGTGGAAATAAATGGAGACAGTGAGAACTTTCTAGAATCCGTGTTTGCTGTGCTTCATCTGTTGCAGGTGGGGACAGGGAAGGCTATGATGAGCCGAGTGTGGAGAGGGCCTGTGCCCGGTCGGTGCTCAGTCCATCGTGGGCATTGACATAGTCAGTCCTCAGCTGGGTCATCTTCACTTCTCCCTTGACCTTGTCCCTTCAGTAGAACCTTGTTCCATCAGGACCTGTGATCACAAGGACTCAGACATCGCCTGGGTCTTGTCCTGTCTCCAGGACTGTGGGCAGTGAGGGCTGGCGTGACCAGGTCAGCCTAGGCTCAGGCCTGGGTCTAGCCTTCAGTCCCCATTTTTTGTGTGTTTATATTTTGTGTCTTTTTTTCTGTAAAGGATTATGTGTTTTAATGTTTTGTATATGAGTTCTGGTCTCATTCTTCTGTAGTTATTCCCCATCTCTGACAGCAGCAGTAGTCATTTTTCATCATTGTCCCCACAAGAGGTGGCTGCTGCACAAACACTCTGTGGTATCAAAAGATGAATTTTCAGTCTCGTCCAGCTCTTGCCCTCACAGAGCTGTTTCTGGGTTTGTTCTATCCATTTCTTCCCTAACCTTTTTAAAGGAACCTGATTTTGGAATTAGCAGAGAGGAGGAATCTCATACTTTCTTATCTTACATAAATTGCTGTTTGAATTTTGTCCTGCTCGCCTAACTACACCCTCTTTCTGTCCTTATCTCTAGTGATTGTAGAGGTGATTCCAATCCAAACTCATGGATTTATAAACCTAATTTAAATTTTTCTTTGGTTGGAAAATAGAACCCATAAGTCAAGGATTGTCTTTTCTGAAGAGAGAAATATAATCATATGTTCTGGTGTGTAGGAGCGCTGGGGAGGGAGGGAGGGAGAGGGAGAGACAAGGGAGCAGCACATGTGAGAAATGCACAGGCAGCTTTGATGTAACTCTGAGAGGACATTGTGCTGTAGCTGCCACAAGACAGCATTATGTCTGAAGCTACTTTAATAACGATACTGTCTTGGAATACAGAGGTGCTCTACCATGATCGTTCATTCAACCATTCTTTGTTGTGGGCCAGATATGTGACATAGTGTTTCTGCATCTGGGAAACATCACTGAAGCAAAAACAGAAAAATTGCTGGCCTTGTGGAGCATATGCTCTAGTGGGAAGAGACAGACTTTGTATCCTCTATGCAGAGTAACTAAGGAAAGTGTTTTAGAAGGTGGTAAGTGCTGTGGGGAAGGTGATCCAGAGTGTGGGGTGTGGGGACAGGGAAGAGGGCTATTTTACTAGGGTGGTCAGTGTGGGCCTTGTTGCAAAGGTGACCTTTGAGGGAAGATTTGAAGGACATGAGGAAGTCTGGGACAAGTTCTCCCCAGGCAGGGGGAACCCCACTGCAAATGTACTGGGGCAGGAAGATGTATGCGTTCTGGGAAGAGCGAGGAGGCTGGGACAGCAGGAGCAGAGTGACTGAGATGACGTCAGCTGCAGCCACATCACGTAGGCCTGGAGGATGTTAGACGGGTTTGACTTTTCTCTGATTGAGATGGGGAGTTAGAAGACAGTGCTGAGCAGCAGAGAGACATGGTACAACTTCTCTGGTGAAAGGATCCCTCTGGCTGCTGTGCTGAGAAAGGGATCAAGACGCAAATGCCAGTGAGGTGGTAGGAAAAGCGTAGGGGACTAGTGCAGTGCTCCTGCCAGAGATGTCAGTTGCATCAACAGGTGTGAGCGGTGGAAATAGTGGGAAGTGACTGGAT
>NW_007736923.1:56214-56585 GCF_000696425.1 Galeopterus variegatus
AAGTGACTAATAAATGACATTTTTCCACTCATTCTCTTAAGAGTATGTTATTAGATATGGCTTTAGTCCATACAGGGTTATACTCTAGATAACTGGAGGGGCATGTGGGATAGTGAAATGATCGTGCAAAACATCTTCTCCTTGCCTTTGTCTCTTACTAGGATTAAAACACCCAGCTCTGTAAGACTTCAGAGCATCTGTGTGTGTACTGATATTTTATATTAATGTTTATATTTCCTTGTATATGAAAATATTTCAGGGGAGAGAATCTCTAACATTTTTCAGTTTCTATGTGACACCACAAAGGAATAAAAAAAAAAAAGTCCCAATTTTCTACTTTGGATGTAGTGCCACTGAAGGTCTGGAGGATG
>NW_007736923.1:58608-58915 GCF_000696425.1 Galeopterus variegatus
CTCGGGGGACTTTGAATGTAACACGTTTTGAAAAGATCCTTCAAGACGTTCCAAAGGGATTGCAGGGAATTTCCTCCCTCCCCAGACGCCCAGGTCCCCCGCCAGAGGTGAGCACGTCACCGACGTCTCATGGAGCCTTCCTGAAAATCGTCACACCAACTTCGTCGTCGTTGCTAGAAGGACAGCAAGACGGCGCACGAGAGAGTCTGGCGCGCAGCCTGTGAGGGCGGCCGTGGGCGCGGGCGGGGCGAGAAGGCGTCGGCCCTGCCTGCCCTCCGCGCCGAGCTGTGGCTGGGCCGGTGTCCTG
>NW_007736924.1:0-3920 GCF_000696425.1 Galeopterus variegatus
TCGAAATTCCTTGTCAGTCATTTCAAGGGCTTCTTGTTGTATAGGATCTAGAGCTTGAGATGTATTATCTTTTGGTGGTGTACTTTCTTGATTTTTTGTATTTCTGGTATTTTTTCTTTGATGTTTGTTCATTGTGGCAGGGGGTTTCACAGTCCACAGATGAGATGAAATGAGCAGAGTATCCTCTGTTCCACTAGGTAGTCTAATGAATAGAGCAGGCAGACTCAGGACAATTGGGGGCAGCACGCAGAGTCCCCGGTTAGAGTGCGGCCGCCGCCCGTCGGCTCCTGCTCAGCTCGATATGTTGGGGCGCCTGGGTCTGGAGGGCCCTGATGGTTGGGTGAGGAAGGGCTGCTGCTGCCGCCGCCACTGCTGTCGCCGCTGGGTGAGGAGGCGGCACTGTTGTTGTTGCTGCCCTGAATTTTTGTTCTTCCCTTTCTGCTTTCCTCAACTCTCTTCTGTCAGATGGTTTAAGGAGCCCCGCTGGTGCGTCGGTCGCGTAGTAGGTGCGCTCTGAGCTGCAGCCCAGGGGCTGTTACAGCAGGGGCCATGCCTTCCATATCACTGACTGCATCCTCCCTGAGGGCTTGAGGACACCTGTAGGATGCCCCTGGAGCGGAGAGCACTGCTCACTGCCTTGGTGGTGTGCCCTTTCTTTTTTTTTTTTTTTAAAGATGACCAGTAAGGGGATCTTAACCCTTGGCTTGGTGTTGTCAGTGCCACTCTCAATCAGTGAGCTAACCGGCCATCCCTATATAGGATCTGAACCCATGGCTTTGGTGTTATCAGCACCGCACTCTCCCGAGTGAGCCATGGGCCGGCTCTGTGATTCCATTTGAATATGAGGATTAGCTCGTCAGTTTCTGCAAAAAAAACTGTTAGAATTTTGATAAGGATTGTGTTATACATCACTTTGGGTGTTATTGACATCTCAACAGTGCTGTCTTCCTACCTGTGAAAATACTTATTCTATTTATTTAGGTCTTTGATTTCTTTCCACAGTTTTGTAGTTTTTAGTGTATAAGTCTTTCATTTCCTCGGTTAAATTTATATCGTAAGTTCTTAGGTATTTTATTATTTTAGATGGTATTGTAAATGAATTGGGTTCTTAATTTTCTTTTCAGATTTTTCATTGCAAATGTATAGAAACACAATGGATTTTTGTGTGTTGATCTTATACCATGGAACTTTGCTGAATTTATCATTAGCTCTGGTTGCTTTATTTGTGGATCCTTTGAGATTTTCTGTATGTAGAATTAAGTCATCTGCAAACATAGTTTTACTTCTTCCTTTTTAATTTGGATGCCTTTTATTTCTTTTTCTTGCCTCATTGCTCTGGCTAGAACTTCTAGTACAATATTGAATAGTAGTGGTGAAAGTGGGCATTCTTGTCTTGTTCCTGATCTTAGGGGGGGAAGTTTTTGGTCTTTTACCATTCAGTATGATGTTACATGTGTGAGTTTTTTATGAATGCCCTTTATCATGTTGTGGAAATTCCCTTTAATTCCTAGTTTTCTGAGTGTTTTTTTTTTTTTTTATCATGAAAGCATGTTGGATTTTGTCAGATCCCTTCTCTGTGTCAATTGAGATGATCATGTGATTCCGCCTTCTCCCTGCATTCTATTTGTGTGCTGAATTATGTTGATGTATTTTCTTATATTGAACCCCCTTTGCATCCCTGGGATAAATCTCACTTGCTCATGTATAATTGTTTTAATACCGTATAATGTTGGATTTGGTTTGCTAGTATTTTGTTGAGGATTTTTCATGTGTGTTCATGTGGAATTTTTGTTTGTAATTTTCTTGTGATGTCTTTATTTGGCTCTGGTATCAGGGTAATGCTGGTCTCAGAATAAGTTAGAAAGTGTTCCCTCTTTTTCCATTTTTTGGGGGAAGAGTTTAAGAAGACTTGGTTTTAATTCTTCTTTAAGTGTTTTGTAGGATTCAGCCATGAAGCTGAACTAGTCTTGTACTTTTCTTTATATGGAAGTTTTGGATTACTAATTCAATTCCTTGTTATAGAAATTTGAAATTTTTCTGTTTCTTCATGAATCAGTTTAGGTAACTTGTGTATTTCTAGGAATTTGTCTATTTCATTCATTTTATCTAAATTCTTCACAAAGAGTTGTTCATAGTATTCTCTTCTGATGCTTTTATTTCTGTAACATTAGTTGTAATGGCCCCAGTTTCATTTTTTATTTTAGTTATTTGTGCCTTTTTTTTTTCTCAGTTAGTCTAGCTAAACATTTGTTAACTTTGTTGATCTTTCAAGGAACTCTTAGTTTTCTCGATTCTATTATATTTATTTTTGCTCCGTTCCCAGATCATTTTAGTTTTTACATGCAGCCAGGGTTTGAGACCCCTTTACCTAAATTCTTATTATCCTTGAATCAGTTTTGAATACCAGAAAGCTGAGAATTAGAGCACATGAGCTTTCACTGAATTATATATATATATATATATATTTTTTTTTTTTTTCCTTTTTTATCTTTTTTACTGACCGGTAATGGGATCGCAACCCTCGGTGTCGTGCCTGTACTGGGGACCGGCAACAGGATCACAACCCTCGGTGTTGCACCTGCACTGTGCTCAGCCAGTGAGTGGGAACCGGTCTCCACATGGGATCCGAACCCTCAGCGGGAGTGCCGCCGCGCTCCCAAGCGGCGCACTCTCCAGTGCGCCACCAGGCTGGCCCCTGAATTATATTTTAATGCTATAAAGTAGTCATGTGAAATTTTCTAGTGCATATGCCTTTAATATGTGTTTGATTATTTTCATTATTTTACTCAGATTTTACCCACGTAAAATCTGACAAGAATCTTCTTTTTAGAACTAGTGCTAGGAAAGTGTTTGGCATGTCTGAGTGTACTGGAATCACACCAAAGGTCAGTGCTGAGCATCCCTACTGATGCATAGGAAGCCCAGTTAGGTGGGCCCATTCCTCAAGCAGTGACTATTTTACTTATTAAAATGTAGAGGAAACCAGTATTTGGTTGCTTGATAACCAGAAACACTGTTGTCATAAACTTGAAAGTGGGGAGATGTGAGGTCTTTCTGTGTATGTGTATTGTCCAGGGCGGAGACTTTTCATATGCTGTGGATCCTTCGGAAATCATGACGTTATTAGGGAATTGTGATTTTTCTCTGCTGGTATGAGAATTCATAAGTGAAACATCGTCTGAGGATTGGATAAGTAGTCTCTCCCACTGAGTTACCATTATATTTCAAGTGTTGGTAGATACTGATGTGATAAATAATATCCAAATTTATTTAAAAGTATTACTATTCCTAGTAGCTTGTTGTCATGTGTTTTCTCAGTTAACAGCTATTAGAGGTAGAAATACTATCACAGGCAGGCCAGGAAAATATTTGATGTTAAAGAAGTGGTAGGGGAGAAAAGGAGGTTTAAAAAAAAATGGTCTCTGGGGTAGAGTTTCAAATATCTAAAATTTATTGAGAGAAGATGAGATAGAAGGGGATTAACATTGACCATCTAGTAGAAAATGGATCCATGATCATTTTTGCCTTTTTTATCATCTTGAGCATGATTAGCTTATTATACTTTTTTTTTACTTATCAGTCTCCTGTTGAGTGCTGTCTACTCTGAAGCTCTTTTTGGAGGTACTAGAAGAAACCTCCAGGAAGGTCTGCCTTTGATGTAGAAGTTTGTTTTGAATACTCTTATTCTTGGTTCTCCTCTTTACTGCATTAAGTTCTTTTGTGTGGTGTCCTATTCACAGTTGCTGTTTCTGAGATTATCCCTACCTTAATTTATATGTGTAAAGTCATAGATTAGCTTGAGACATTAAACCAACCTTTTCAAATTCTGGGTTGCCGCATCACTATGAATCACTTGGGAAGCTTTTTTTTTTTTTTTTTTTTTCCTTTGTCATTTTTCGTGACCGGCAACGGATCACAAC